>NW_027193296.1:0-70760 GCF_032444005.1 Ranitomeya imitator | reverse complement strand
GTTTGCCACATGATGTAGGCCTATGGACTGAACAAGAAACCACCAAAAATTTTAACCAGTCATCGTTCTCACAACACTGAGGACCAGTCATTCGAAATGACTTCTCCATGCATTTTATGCATTGGTAAAAGCACTATGATGAAAAGTGTGATATGTTTTCAGGTATCTCCTATACTAATAGAGCCACATGCTCACCGGTTTGCCACATGATGTAGGCCTATGGACTGAACAAGAAACCACCAAAAATTTTAACCAGTCATCGTTCTCACAACACTGAGGACCAGTCATTCGAAATGACTTTTCAATGCATTTTATGCATTGGTAAAAGCACTATGATGAAAAGTGTGATATGTTTTCAGGTATCTCCTATACTAATAGAGCCACATGCTCACCGGTTTGCCACATGATGTAGGCCTATGGACTGAACAAGAAACCACCAAAAATTTTAACCAGTCATCGTTCTCACAACACTGAGGACCAGTCATTCGAAATGACTTCTCCATGCATTTTATGCATTGGTAAAAGCACTATGATGAAAAGTGTGATATGTTTTCAGGTATCTCCTATACTAATAGAGCCACATGCTCACCGGTTTGCCACACGATGTAGGGCCTATGGACTGAACAAGAAACCACCAAAAATTTTAACCAGTCATCGTTCTCACAACACTGAGGACCAGTCATTCGAAATGACTTCTCCATGCATTTTATGCATTGGTAAAAGCACTATGATGAAAAGTGTGATATGTTTTCAGGTATCTCCTATACTAATAGAGCCACATGCTCACCGGTTTGCCACATGATGTAGGCCTATGGACTGAACAAGAAACCACCAAAAATTTTAACCAGTCATCGTTCTCACAACACTGAGGACCAGTCATTCGAAATGACTTCTCCATGCATTTTATGCATTGGTAAAAGCACTATGATGAAAAGTGTGATATGTTTTCAGGTATCTCCTATACTAATAGAGCCACATGCTCACCGGTTTGCCACACGATGTAGGGCTATGGACTGAACAAGAAACCACCAAAAATTTTAACCAGTCATCGTTCTCACAACACTGAGGACCAGTCATTCGAAATGACTTCTCCATGCATTTTATGCATTGGTAAAAGCACTATGATGAAAAGTGTGATATGTTTTCAGGTATCTCCTATACTAATAGAGCCACATGCTCACCGGTTTGCCACATGATGTAGGCCTATGGACTGAACAAGAAACCACCAAAAATTTTAACCAGTCATCGTTCTCACAACACTGAGGACCAGTCATTCGAAATGACTTCTCCATGCATTTATGCACATTGGTAAAAGCACTATGATGAAAAGTGTGATATGTTTTCAGGTATCTCCTATACTAATAGAGCCACATGCTCACCGGTTTGCCACATGATGTAGGCCTATGGACTGAACAAGAAACCACCAAAAATTTTAACCAGTCATCGTTCTCACAACACTGAGGACCAGTCATTCGAAATGACTTCTCCATGCATTTTATGCATTGGTAAAAGCACTATGATGAAAAGTGTGATATGTTTTCAGGTATCTCCTATACTAATAGAGCCACATGCTCACCGGTTTGCCACATGATGTAGGCCTATGGACTGAACAAGAAACCACCAAAAATTTTAACCAGTCATCGTTCTCACAACACTGAGGACCAGTCATTCGAAATGACTTCTCCATGCATTTTATGCATTGGTAAAAGCACTATGATGAAAAGTGTGATATGTTTTCAGGTATCTCCTATACTAATAGAGCCACATGCTCACCGGTTTGCCACATGATGTAGGCCTATGGACTGAACAAGAAACCACCAAAAATTTTAACCAGTCATCGTTCTCACAACACTGAGGACCAGTCATTCGAAATGACTTCTCCATGCATTTTATGCATTGGTAAAAGCACTATGATGAAAAGTGTGATATGTTTTCAGGTATCTCCTATACTAATAGAGCCACATGCTCACCGGTTTGCCACATGATGTAGGCCTATGGACTGAACAAGAAACCACCAAAAATTTTAACCAGTCATCGTTCTCACAACACTGAGGACCAGTCATTCGAAATGACTTCTCCATGCATTTTATGCATTGGTAAAAGCACTATGATGAAAAGTGTGATATGTTTTCAGGTATCTCCTATACTAATAGAGCCACATGCTCACCGGTTTGCCACATGATGTAGGCCTATGGACTGAACAAGAAACCACCAAAAATTTTAACCAGTCATCGTTCTCACAACACTGAGGACCAGTCATTCGAAATGACTTCTCCATGCATTTTATGCATTGGTAAAAGCACTATGATGAAAAGTGTGATATGTTTTCAGGTATCTCCTATACTAATAGAGCCACATGCTCACCGGTTTGCCACATGATGTAGGCCTATGGACTGAACAAGAAACCACCAAAAATTTTAACCAGTCATCGTTCTCACAACACTGAGGACCAGTCATTCGAAATGACTTCTCCATGCATTTTATGCATTGGTAAAAGCACTATGATGAAAAGTGTGATATGTTTTCAGGTATCTCCTATACTAATAGAGCCACATGCTCACCGGTTTGCCACATGATGTAGGCCTATGGACTGAACAAGAAACCACCAAAAATTTTAACCAGTCATCGTTCTCACAACACTGAGGACCAGTCATTCGAAATGACTTCTCCTATGCATTTTATGCATTGGTAAAAGCACTATGATGAAAAGTGTGATATGTTTTCAGGTATCTCCTATACTAATAGAGCCACATGCTCACCGGTTTGCCACATGATGTAGGCCTATGGACTGAACAAGAAACCACCAAAAATTTTAACCAGTCATCGTTCTCACAACACTGAGGACCAGTCATTCGAAATGACTTCTCCATGCATTTTATGCATTGGTAAAAGCACTATGATGAAAAGTGTGATATGTTTTCAGGTATCTCCTATACTAATAGAGCCACATGCTCACCGGTTTGCCACATGATGTAGGCCTATGGACTGAACAAGAAACCACCAAAAATTTTAACCAGTCATCGTTCTCACAACACTGAGGACCAGTCATTCGAAATGACTTCTCCATGCATTTTATGCATTGGTAAAAGCACTATGATGAAAAGTGTGATATGTTTTCAGGTATCTCCTATACTAATAGAGCCACATGCTCACCGGTTTGCCTCATGATGTAGGCCTATGGACTGAACAAGAAACCACCAAAAATTTTAACCAGTCATCGTTCTCACAACACTGAGGACCAGTCATTCGAAATGACTTCTCCATGCATTTTATGCATTGGTAAAAGCACTATGATGAAAAGTGTGATATGTTTTCAGGTATCTCCTATACTAATAGAGCCACATGCTCTACCGGTTTGCCACATGATGTAGGCCTATGGACTGAACAAGAAACCACCAAAAATTTTAACCAGTCAGCGTTCTCACAACACTGAGGACCAGTCATTCGAAATGACTTCTCCATGCATTTTATGCATTGGTAAAAGCACTATGATGAAAAGTGTGATATGTTTTCAGGTATCTCCTATACTAATAGAGCCACATGCTCACCGGTTTGCCACATGATGTAGGCCTATGGACTGAACAAGAAACCACCAAAAATTTTAACCAATCATCGTTCTCACAACACTGAGGACCAGTCATTCGAAATGACTTCTCCATGCATTTTATGCATTGGTAAAAGCACTATGATGAAAAGTGTGATATGTTTTCAGGTATCTCCTATACTAATAGAGCCATATGCTCACCGGTTTGCCACATGATGTTGGCCTATGGACTGAACAAGAAACCACCAAAAATTTTAACCAGTCATCGTTCTCACAACACTGAGGACCAGTCATTCGAAATGACTTCTCCATGCATTTTATGCATTGGTAAAAGCACTATGATGAAAAGTGTGATATGTTTTCAGGTATCTCCTATACTAATAGAGCCACATGCTCACCGGTTTGCCACATGATGTAGGCCTATGGACTGAACAAGAAACCACCAAAAATTTTAACCAGTCATCGTTGTCACAACACTGAGGACCAGTCATTCGAAATGACTTCTCCATGCATTTTATGCATTGGTAAAAGCACTATGATGAAAAGTGTGATATGTTTTCAGGTATCTCCTATACTAATAGAGCCACATGCTCACCGGTTTGCCACATGATGTAGGCCTATGGACTGAACAAGAAACCACCAAAAATTTTAACCAGTCATCGTTCTCACAACACTGAGGACCAGTCATTCGAAATGATTTCTCCATGCATTTTATGCATTGGTAAAAGCACTATGATGAAAAGTGTGATATGTTTTCAGGTATCTCCTATACTAATAGAGCCACATGCTCACCGGTTTGCCACATGATGTAGGCCTATGGACTGAACAAGAAACCACCAAAAATTTTAACCAGTCATCGTTCTCACAACACTGAGGACCAGTCATTCGAAATGACTTCTCCATGCATTTTATGCATTGGTAAAAGCACTATGATGAAAAGTGTGATATGTTTTCAGGTATCTCCTATACTAATAGAGCCACATGCTCACCGGTTTGCCACATGATGTAGACCTATGGACTGAACAAGAAACCACCAAAAATTTTAACCAGTCATCGTTCTCACAACACTGAGGACCAGTCATTCGAAATGACTTCTCCATGCATTTTATGCATTGGTAAAAGCACTATGATGAAAAGTGTGATATGTTTTCAGGTATCTCCTATACTAATAGAGCCACATGCTCACCGGTTTGCCACATGATGTAGGCCTATGGACTGAACAAGAAACCACCAAAAATTTTAACCAGTCATCGTTCTCACAACACTGAGGACCAGTCATTCGAAATGACTTCTCCATGCATTTTATGCATTGGTAAAAGCACTATGATGAAAAGTGTGATATGTTTTCAGGTATCTCCTATACTAATAGAGCCACATGCTCACCGGTTTGCCACATGATGTAGGCCTATGGACTGAACAAGAAACCACCAAAAATTTTAACCAGTCATCGTTCTCACAACACTGAGGACCAGTCATTCGAAATGACTTCTCCATGCATTTTATGCATTGGTAAAAGCAGTATGATGAAAAGTGTGATATGTTTTCAGGTATCTCCTATACTAATAGAGCCACATGCTCACCGGTTTGCCACATGATGTAGGCCCATGGACTGAACAAGAAGCCACCAAAAATTTTAACCAGTCATCGTTCTCACAACACTGAGGACCAGTCATTCGAAATGACTTCTCCATGCATTTTATGCATTGGTAAAAGCAGTATGATGAAAAGTGTGATATGTTTTCAGGTATCTCCTATACTAATAGAGCCACATGCTCACCGGTTTGCCACATGATGTAGGCCTATGGACTGAACAAGAAACCACCAAAAATTTTAACCAGTCATCGTTCTCACAACACTGAGGACCAGTCATTCGAAATGACTTCTCCATGCATTTTATGCATTGGTAAAAGCACTATGATGAAAAGTGTGATATGTTTTCAGGTATCTCCTATACTAATAGAGCCACATGCTCACCGGTTTGCCACATGATGTAGGCCTATGGACTGAACAAGAAACCACCAAAAATTTTAACCAGTCATCGTTCTCACAACACTGAGGACCAGTCATTCGAAATGACTTCTCCATGCATTTTATGCATTGGTAAAAGCACTATGATGAAAAGTGTGATATGTTTTCAGGTATCTCCTATACTAATAGAGCCACATGCTCACCGGTTTGCCACATGATGTAGGCCTATGGACTGAACAAGAAGCCACCAAAAATTTTAACCAGTCATCGTTCTCACAACACTGAGGACCAGTCATTCGAAATGACTTCTCCATGCATTTTATGCATTGGTAAAAGCACTATGATGAAAAGTGTGATATGTTTTCAGGTATCTCCTATACTAATAGAGCCACATGCTCACCGGTTTGCCACATGATGTAGGCCTATGGACTGAACAAGAAACAACCAAAAATTTTAACCAGTCATCGTTCTCACAACACTGAGGACCAGTCATTCGAAATGACTTCTCCATGCATTTTATGCATTGGTAAAAGCACTATGATGAAAAGTGTGATATGTTTTCAGGTATCTCCTATACTAATAGAGCCACATGCTCACCGGTTTGCCACATGATGTAGGCCTATGGACTGAACAAGAAGCCACCAAAAATTTTAACCAGTCATCGTTCTCACAACACTGAGGACCAGTCATTCGAAATGACTTCTCCATGCATTTTATGCATTGGTAAAAGCACTATGATGAAAAGTGTGATATGTTTTCAGGTATCTCCTATACTAATAGAGCCACATGCTCACCGGTTTGCCACATGATGTAGGCCTATGGACTGAACAAGAAACCACCAAAAATTTTAACCAGTCATCGTTCTCACAACACTGAGGACCAGTCATTCGAAATGACTTCTCCATGCATTTTATGCATTGGTAAAAGCACTATGATGAAAAGTGTGATATGTTTTCAGGTATCTCCTATACTGATAGAGCCACATGCTCACCGGTTTGCCACATGATGTAGGCCTATGGACTGAACAAGAAACCACCAAAAATTTTAACCAGTCATCGTTCTCACAACACTGAGGACCAGTCATTCGAAATGACTTCTCCATGCATTTTATGCATTGGTAAAAGCACTATGATGAAAAGTGTGATATGTTTTCAGGTATCTCCTATACTAATAGAGCCACATGCTCACCGGTTTGCCACATGATGTAGGCCTATGGACTGAACAAGAAACCACCAAAAATTTTAACCAGTCATCGTTCTCACAACACTGAGGACCAGTCATTCGAAATGACTTCTCCATGCATTTTATGCATTGGTAAAAGCACTATGATGAAAAGTGTGATATGTTTTCAGGTATCTCCTATACTAATAGAGCCACATGCTCACCGGTTTGCCCCATGATGTAGGCCTATGGACTGAACAAGAAACCACCAAAAATTTTAACCAGTCATCGTTCTCACAACACTGAGGACCAGTCATTCGAAATGACTTCTCCATGCATTTTATGGATTGGTAAAAGCACTATGATGAAAAGTGTGATATGTTTTCAGGTATCTCCTATACTAATAGAGCCACATGCTCACCGGTTTGCCACATGATGTAGGCCTATGGACTGAACAAGAAACCACCAAAAATTTTAACCAGTCATCGTTCTCACAACACTGAGGACCAGTCATTCGAAATGACTTCTCCATGCATTTTATGCATTGGTAAAAGCACTATGATGAAAAGTGTGATATGTTTTCAGGTATCTCCTATACTAATAGAGCCACATGCTCACCGGTTTGCCACATGATGTAGGCCTATGGACTGAACAAGAAACCACCAAAAATTTTAACCAGTCATCGTTCTCACAACACTGAGGACCAGTCATTCGAAATGACTTCTCCATGCATTTTATGCATTGGTAAAAGCACTATGATGAAAAGTGTGATATGTTTTCAGGTATCTCCTATACTAATAGAGCCACA
Organism: Ranitomeya imitator; assembly: GCF_032444005.1. Lineage (NCBI taxonomy): Eukaryota > Metazoa > Chordata > Amphibia > Anura > Dendrobatidae > Ranitomeya > Ranitomeya imitator. Next base: position 63,279 of record NW_027193296.1, on the reverse strand, counting down.
TGCTCACCGGTTTGCCACATGATGTAGGCCTATGGACTGAACAAGAAACCACCAAAAATTTTAACCAGTCATCGTTCTCACAACACTGAGGACCAGTCATTCGAAATGACTTCTCCATGCATTTTATGCATTGGTAAAAGCACTATGATGAAAAGTGTGATATGTTTTCAGGTATCTCCTATACTAATAGAGCCACATGCTCACCGGTTTGCCACATGATGTAGGCCTATGGACTGAACAAGAAACCACCAAAAATTTTAACCAGTCATCGTTCTCACAACACTGAGGACCAGTCATTCGAAATGACTTCTCCATGCATTTTATGCATTGGTAAAAGCACTATGATGAAAAGTGTGATATGTTTTCAGGTATCTCCTATACTAATAGAGCCACATGCTCACCGGTTTGCCACATGATGTAGGCCTATGGACTGAACAAGAAACCACCAAATATTTTAACCAGTCATCGTTCTCACAACACTGAGGACCATTCATTCGAAATGACTTCTCCATGCATTTTATGCATTGGTAAAAGCACTATGATGAAAAGTGTGATATGTTTTCAGGTATCTCCTATACTAATAGAGCCACATGCTCACCGGTTTGCCACATGATGTAGGCCTATGGACTGAACAAGAAACCACCAAAAATTTTAACCAGTCATCGTTCTCACAACACTGAGGACCAGTCATTCGAAATGACTTCTCCATGCATTTTATGCATTGGTAAAAGCACTATGATGAAAAGTGTGATATGTTTTCAGGTATCTCCTATACTAATAGAGCCTTATGCTCACCGGTTTGCCACATGATGTAGGCCTATGGACTGAACAAGAAACCACCAAAAATTTTAACCAGTCATCGTTCTCACAACACTGAGGACCAGTCATTCGAAATGACTTCTCCATGCATTTTATGCATTGGTAAAAGCACTATGATGAAAAGTGTGATATGTTTTCAGGTATCTCCTATACTAATAGAGCCACATGCTCACCGGTTTGCCACATGATGTAGGCCTATGGACTGAACAAGAAACCACCAAATATTTTAACCAGTCATCGTTCTCACAACACTGAGGACCATTCATTCGAAATGACTTCTCCATGCATTTTATGCATTGGTAAAAGCACTATGATGAAAAGTGTGATATGTTTTCAGGTATCTCCTATACTAATAGAGCCACATGCTCACCGGTTTGCCACATGATGTAGGCCTATGGACTGAACAAGAAACCACCAAAAATTTTAACCAGTCATCGCTCTCACAACACTGAGGACTAGTCATTCGAAATGACTTCTCCATGCATTTTATGCATTGGTAAAAGCACTATGATGAAAAGTGTGATATGTTTTCAGGTTTCTCCTATACTAATAGAGCCACATGCTCACCGGTTTGCCACATGATGTAGGCCTATGGACTGAACAAGAAACCACCAAAAATTTTAACCAGTCATCGTTCTCACAACACTGAGGACCAGTCATTCGAAATGACTTCTCCATGCATTTTATGCATTGGTAAAAGCACTATGATGAAAAGTGTGATATGTTTTCAGTTATCTCCTATACTAATAGAGCCACATGCTCACCGGTTTGCCACATGATGTAGGCCTATGGACTGAACAAGAAACCACCAAAAATTTTAACCAGTCATCGTTCTCACAACACTGAGGACCAGTCATTCGAAATGACTTCTCCATGCATTTTATGCATTGGTAAAAGCACTATGATGAAAAGTGTGATATGTTTTCAGGTATCTCCAATACTAATAGAGCCACATGCTCACCGGTTTGCCACATGATGTAGGCCTATGGACTGAACAAGAAACCACCAAAAATTTTAACCAGTCATCGTTCTTACAACACTGAGGACCAGTCATTCGAAATGACTTCTCCATGTATTTTATGCATTGGTAAAAGCACTATGATGAAAAGTGTGATATGTTTTCAGGTATCTCCTATACTAATAGAGCCACATGCTCACCGGTTTGCCACATGATGTAGGCCTATGGACTGAACAAGAAACCACCAAAAATTTTAACCAGTCATCGTTCTCACAACACTGAGGACCAGTCATTCGAAATGACTTCTCCATGCATTTTATGCATTGGTAAAAGCACTATGATGAAAAGTGTGATATGTTTTCAGGTATCTCCTAATACTAATAGAGCCACATGCTCACCGGTTTGCCACATGATGTAGGCCTATGGACTGAACAAGAAGCCACCAAAAATTTTAACCAGTCATCGTTCTCACAACACTGAGGACCAGTCATTCGAAATGACTTCTCCATGCATTTTATGCATTGGTAAAAGCACTATGATGAAAAGTGTGATATGTTTTCAGGTATCTCCTATACTAATAGAGCCACATGCTCACCGGTTTGCCACATGATGTAGGCCTATGGACTGAACAAGAAACCACCAAAAATTTTAACCAGTCATCGTTCTCACAACACTGAGGACCAGTCATTCGAAATGACTTCTCCATGCATTTTATGCATTGGTAAAAGCACTATGATGAAAAGTGTGATATGTTTTCAGGTATCTCCTATACTAATAGAGCCACATGCTCACCGGTTTGCCACATGATGTAGGCCTATGGACTGAACAAGAAACCACCAAAAATTTTAACCAGTCATCGTTCTCACAACACTGAGGACCAGTCATTCGAAATGACTTCTCCATGCATTTTATGCATTGGTAAAAGCACTATGATGAAAAGTGTGATATGTTTTCAGGTATCTCCTATACTAATAGAGCCACATGCTCACCGGTTTGCCACATGATGTAGGCCTATGGACTGAACAAGAAACCACCAAATATTTTAACCAGTCATCGTTCTCACAACACTGAGGACCATTCATTCGAAATGACTTCTCCATGCATTTTATGCATTGGTAAAAGCACTATGATGAAAAGTGTGATATGTTTTCAGGTATCTCCTATACTAATAGAGCCACATGCTCACCGGTTTGCCACATGATGTAGGCCTATGGACTGAACAAGAAACCACCAAAAATTTTAACCAGTCATCGCTCTCACAACACTGAGGACTAGTCATTCGAAATGACTTCTCCATGCATTTTATGCATTGGTAAAAGCACTATGATGAAAAGTGTGATATGTTTTCAGGTTTCTCCTATACTAATAGAGCCACATGCTCACCGGTTTGCCACATGATGTAGGCCTATGGACTGAACAAGAAACCACCAAAAATTTTAACCAGTCATCGTTCTCACAACACTGAGGACCAGTCATTCGAAATGACTTCTCCATGCATTTTATGCATTGGTAAAAGCACTATGATGAAAAGTGTGATATGTTTTCAGGTATCTCCTATACTAATAGAGCCACATGCTCACCGGTTTGCCACATGATGTAGGCCTATGGACTGAACAAGAAACCACCAAAAATTTTAACCAGTCATCGTTCTCACAACACTGAGGACCAGTCATTCGAAATGACTTCTCCATGCATTTTATGCATTGGTAAAAGCACTATGATGAAAAGTGTGATATGTTTTCAGGTATCTCCTATACTAATAGAGCCACATGCTCACCGGTTTGCCACACGATGTAGGGCTATGGACTGAACAAGAAACCACCAAAAATTTTAACCAGTCATCGTTCTCACAACACTGAGGACCAGTCATTCAAAATGACTTCTCCATGCATTTTATGCATTGGTAAAAGCACTATGATGAAAAGTGTGATATGTTTTCAGGTATCTCCTATACTAATAGAGCCACATGCTCACCGGTTTGCCACATGATGTAGGCCTATGGACTGAACAAGAAACCACCAAAAATTTTAACCAGTCATCGTTCTCACAACACTGAGGACCAGTCATTCGAAATGACTTCTCCATGCATTTTATGCATTGGTAAAAGCACTATGATGAAAAGTGTGATATGTTTTCAGGTATCTCCTATACTAATAGAGCCACATGCTCACCGGTTTGCCACATGATGTAGGCCTATGGACTGAACAAGAAACCACCAAAAATTTTAACCAGTCATCGTTCTCACAACACTGAGGACCAGTCATTCGAAATGACTTTTCAATGCATTTTATGCATTGGTAAAAGCACTATGATGAAAAGTGTGATATGTTTTCAGGTATCTCCTATACTAATAGAGCCACATGCTCACCGGTTTGCCACATGATGTAGGCCTATGGACTGAACAAGAAACCACCAAAAATTTTAACCAGTCATCGTTCTCACAACACTGAGGACCAGTCATTCGAAATGACTTCTCCATGCATTTTATGCATTGGTAAAAGCACTATGATGAAAAGTGTGATATGTTTTCAGGTATCTCCTATACTAATAGAGCCACATGCTCACCGGTTTGCCACACGATGTAGGGCTATGGACTGAACAAGAAACCACCAAAAATTTTAACCAGTCATCGTTCTCACAACACTGAGGACCAGTCATTCGAAATGACTTCTCCATGCATTTTATGCATTGGTAAAAGCACTATGATGAAAAGTGTGATATGTTTTCAGGTATCTCCTATACTAATAGAGCCACATGCTCACCGGTTTGCCACATGATGTAGGCCTATGGACTGAACAAGAAACCACCAAAAATTTTAACCAGTCATCGTTCTCACAACACTGAGGACCAGTCATTCGAAATGACTTCTCCATGCATTTTATGCATTGGTAAAAGCACTATGATGAAAAGTGTGATATGTTTTCAGGTATCTCCTATACTAATAGAGCCACATGCTCACCGGTTTGCCACACGATGTAGGGCTATGGACTGAACAAGAAACCACCAAAAATTTTAACCAGTCATCGTTCTCACAACACTGAGGACCAGTCATTCGAAATGACTTCTCCATGCATTTTATGCATTGGTAAAAGCACTATGATGAAAAGTGTGATATGTTTTCAGGTATCTCCTATACTAATAGAGCCACATGCTCACCGGTTTGCCACATGATGTAGGCCTATGGACTGAACAAGAAACCACCAAAAATTTTAACCAGTCATCGTTCTCACAACACTGAGGACCAGTCATTCGAAATGACTTCTCCATGCATTTTATGCATTGGTAAAAGCACTATGATGAAAAGTGTGATATGTTTTCAGGTATCTCCTATACTAATAGAGCCACATGCTCACCGGTTTGCCACATGATGTAGGCCTATGGACTGAACAAGAAACCACCAAAAATTTTAACCAGTCATCGTTCTCACAACACTGAGGACCAGTCATTCGAAATGACTTCTCCATGCATTTTATGCATTGGTAAAAGCACTATGATGAAAAGTGTGATATGTTTTCAGGTATCTCCTATACTAATAGAGCCACATGCTCACCGGTTTGCCACATGATGTAGGCCTATGGACTGAACAAGAAACCACCAAAAATTTTAACCAGTCATCGTTCTCACAACACTGAGGACCAGTCATTCGAAATTACTTCTCCATGCATTTTATGCATTGGTAAAAGCACTATGATGAAAAGTGTGATATGTTTTCAGGTATCTCCTATACTAATAGAGCCACATGCTCACCGGTTTGCCACATGATGTAGGCCTATGGACTGAACAAGAAACCACCAAAAATTTTAACCAGTCATCGTTCTCACAACACTGAGGACCAGTCATTCGAAATGACTTCTCCATGCATTTTATGCATTGGTAAAAGCACTATGATGAAAAGTGTGATATGTTTTCAGGTATCTCCTATACTAATAGAGCCACATGCTCACCGGTTTGCCACATGATGTAGGCCTATGGACTGAACAAGAAACCACCAAAAATTTTAACCAGTCATCGTTCTCACAACACTGAGGACCAGTCATTCGAAATGACTTCTCCATGCATTTTATGCATTGGTAAAAGCACTATGATGAAAAGTGTGATATGTTTTCAGGTATCTCCTATACTAATAGAGCCACATGCTCACCGGTTTGCCACATGATGTAGGCCTATGGACTGAACAAGAAACCACCAAAAATTTTAACCAGTCATCGTTCTCACAACACTGAGGACCAGTCATTCGAAATGACTTCTCCATGCATTTTATGCATTGGTAAAGCACTATGATGAAAAGTGTGATATGTTTTCAGGTATCTCCTATACTAATAGAGCCACATGCTCACCGGTTTGCCACATGATGTAGGCCTATGGACTGAACAAGAAACCACCAAAAATTTTAACCAGTCATCGTTCTCACAACACTGAGGACCAGTCATTCGAAATGACTTCTCCATGCATTTTATGCATTGGTAAAAGCACTATGATGAAAAGTGTGATATGTTTTCAGGTATCTCCTATACTAATAGAGCCACATGCTCACCGGTTTGCCACATGATGTAGGCCTATGGACTGAACAAGAAACCACCAAAAATTTTAACCAGTCATCGTTCTCACAACACTGAGGACCAGTCATTCGAAATGACTTCTCTATGCATTTTATGCATTGGTAAAAGCACTATGATGAAAAGTGTGATATGTTTTCAGGTATCTCCTATACTAATAGAGCCACATGCTCACCGGTTTGCCACATGATGTAGGCCTATGGACTGAACAAGAAACCACCAAAAATTTTAACCAGTCATCGTTCTCACAACACTGAGGACCAGTCATTCGAAATGACTTCTCCATGCATTTTATGCATTGGTAAAAGCACTATGATGAAAAGTGTGATATGTTTTCAGGTATCTCCTATACTAATAGAGCCACATGCTCACCGGTTTGCCACATGATGTAGGCCTATGGACTGAACAAGAAACCACCAAAAATTTTAACCAGTCATCGTTCTCACAACACTGAGGACCAGTCATTCGAAATGACTTCTCCATGCATTTTATGCATTGGTAAAAGCACTATGATGAAAAGTGTGATATGTTTTCAGGTATCTCCTATACTAATAGAGCCACATGCTCACCGGTTTGCCTCATGATGTAGGCCTATGGACTGAACAAGAAACCACCAAAAATTTTAACCAGTCATCGTTCTCACAACACTGAGGACCAGTCATTCGAAATGACTTCTCCATGCATTTTATGCATTGGTAAAAGCACTATGATGAAAAGTGTGATATGTTTTCAGGTATCTCCTATACTAATAGAGCCACATGCTTACCGGTTTGCCACATGATGTAGGCCTATGGACTGAACAAGAAACCACCAAAAATTTTAACCAGTCAGCGTTCTCACAACACTGAGGACCAGTCATTCGAAATGACTTCTCCATGCATTTTATGCATTGGTAAAAGCACTATGATGAAAAGTGTGATATGTTTTCAGGTATCTCCTATACTAATAGAGCCACATGCTCACCGGTTTGCCACATGATGTAGGCCTATGGACTGAACAAGAAACCACCAAAAATTTTAACCAATCATCGTTCTCACAACACTGAGGACCAGTCATTCGAAATGACTTCTCCATGCATTTTATGCATTGGTAAAAGCACTATGATGAAAAGTGTGATATGTTTTCAGGTATCTCCTATACTAATAGAGCCATATGCTCACCGGTTTGCCACATGATGTTGGCCTATGGACTGAACAAGAAACCACCAAAAATTTTAACCAGTCATCGTTCTCACAACACTGAGGACCAGTCATTCGAAATGACTTCTCCATGCATTTTATGCATTGGTAAAAGCACTATGATGAAAAGTGTGATATGTTTTCAGGTATCTCCTATACTAATAGAGCCACATGCTCACCGGTTTGCCACATGATGTAGGCCTATGGACTGAACAAGAAACCACCAAAAATTTTAACCAGTCATCGTTGTCACAACACTGAGGACCAGTCATTCGAAATGACTTCTCCATGCATTTTATGCATTGGTAAAAGCACTATGATGAAAAGTGTGATATGTTTTCAGGTATCTCCTATACTAATAGAGCCACATGCTCACCGGTTTGCCACATGATGTAGGCCTATGGACTGAACAAGAAACCACCAAAAATTTTAACCAGTCATCGTTCTCACAACACTGAGGACCAGTCATTCGAAATGATTTCTCCATGCATTTTATGCATTGGTAAAAGCACTATGATGAAAAGTGTGATATGTTTTCAGGTATCTCCTATACTAATAGAGCCACATGCTCACCGGTTTGCCACATGATGTAGGCCTATGGACTGAACAAGAAACCACCAAAAATTTTAACCAGTCATCGTTCTCACAACACTGAGGACCAGTCATTCGAAATGACTTCTCCATGCATTTTATGCATTGGTAAAAGCACTATGATGAAAAGTGTGATATGTTTTCAGGTATCTCCTATACTAATAGAGCCACATGCTCACCGGTTTGCCACATGATGTAGACCTATGGACTGAACAAGAAACCACCAAAAATTTTAACCAGTCATCGTTCTCACAACACTGAGGACCAGTCATTCGAAATGACTTCTCCATGCATTTTATGCATTGGTAAAAGCACTATGATGAAAAGTGTGATATGTTTTCAGGTATCTCCTATACTAATAGAGCCACATGCTCACCGGTTTGCCACATGATGTAGGCCTATGGACTGAACAAGAAACCACCAAAAATTTTAACCAGTCATCGTTCTCACAACACTGAGGACCAGTCATTCGAAATGACTTCTCCATGCATTTTATGCATTGGTAAAAGCACTATGATGAAAAGTGTGATATGTTTTCAGGTATCTCCTATACTAATAGAGCCACATGCTCACCGGTTTGCCACATGATGTAGGCCTATGGACTGAACAAGAAACCACCAAAAATTTTAACCAGTCATCGTTCTCACAACACTGAGGACCAGTCATTCGAAATGACTTCTCCATGCATTTTATGCATTGGTAAAAGCAGTATGATGAAAAGTGTGATATGTTTTCAGGTATCTCCTATACTAATAGAGCCACATGCTCACCGGTTTGCCACATGATGTAGGCCCATGGACTGAACAAGAAGCCACCAAAAATTTTAACCAGTCATCGTTCTCACAACACTGAGGACCAGTCATTCGAAATGACTTCTCCATGCATTTTATGCATTGGTAAAAGCAGTATGATGAAAAGTGTGATATGTTTTCAGGTATCTCCTATACTAATAGAGCCACATGCTCACCGGTTTGCCACATGATGTAGGCCTATGGACTGAACAAGAAACCACCAAAAATTTTAACCAGTCATCGTTCTCACAACACTGAGGACCAGTCATTCGAAATGACTTCTCCATGCATTTTATGCATTGGTAAAAGCACTATGATGAAAAGTGTGATATGTTTTCAGGTATCTCCTATACTAATAGAGCCACATGCTCACCGGTTTGCCACATGATGTAGGCCTATGGACTGAACAAGAAACCACCAAAAATTTTAACCAGTCATCGTTCTCACAACACTGAGGACCAGTCATTCGAAATGACTTCTCCATGCATTTTATGCATTGGTAAAAGCACTATGATGAAAAGTGTGATATGTTTTCAGGTATCTCCTATACTAATAGAGCCACATGCTCACCGGTTTGCCACATGATGTAGGCCTATGGACTGAACAAGAAGCCACCAAAAATTTTAACCAGTCATCGTTCTCACAACACTGAGGACCAGTCATTCGAAATGACTTCTCCATGCATTTTATGCATTGGTAAAAGCACTATGATGAAAAGTGTGATATGTTTTCAGGTATCTCCTATACTAATAGAGCCACATGCTCACCGGTTTGCCACATGATGTAGGCCTATGGACTGAACAAGAAACAACCAAAAATTTTAACCAGTCATCGTTCTCACAACACTGAGGACCAGTCATTCGAAATGACTTCTCCATGCATTTTATGCATTGGTAAAAGCACTATGATGAAAAGTGTGATATGTTTTCAGGTATCTCCTATACTAATAGAGCCACATGCTCACCGGTTTGCCACATGATGTAGGCCTATGGACTGAACAAGAAGCCACCAAAAATTTTAACCAGTCATCGTTCTCACAACACTGAGGACCAGTCATTCGAAATGACTTCTCCATGCATTTTATGCATTGGTAAAAGCACTATGATGAAAAGTGTGATATGTTTTCAGGTATCTCCTATACTAATAGAGCCACATGCTCACCGGTTTGCCACATGATGTAGGCCTATGGACTGAACAAGAAACCACCAAAAATTTTAACCAGTCATCGTTCTCACAACACTGAGGACCAGTCATTCGAAATGACTTCTCCATGCATTTTATGCATTGGTAAAAGCACTATGATGAAAAGTGTGATATGTTTTCAGGTATCTCCTATACTGATAGAGCCACATGCTCACCGGTTTGCCACATGATGTAGGCCTATGGACTGAACAAGAAACCACCAAAAATTTTAACCAGTCATCGTTCTCACAACACTGAGGACCAGTCATTCGAAATGACTTCTCCATGCATTTTATGCATTGGTAAAAGCACTATGATGAAAAGTGTGATATGTTTTCAGGTATCTCCTATACTAATAGAGCCACATGCTCACCGGTTTGCCACATGATGTAGGCCTATGGACTGAACAAGAAACCACCAAAAATTTTAACCAGTCATCGTTCTCACAACACTGAGGACCAGTCATTCGAAATGACTTCTCCATGCATTTTATGCATTGGTAAAAGCACTATGATGAAAAGTGTGATATGTTTTCAGGTATCTCCTATACTAATAGAGCCACATGCTCACCGGTTTGCCCCATGATGTAGGCCTATGGACTGAACAAGAAACCACCAAAAATTTTAACCAGTCATCGTTCTCACAACACTGAGGACCAGTCATTCGAAATGACTTCTCCATGCATTTTATGGATTGGTAAAAGCACTATGATGAAAAGTGTGATATGTTTTCAGGTATCTCCTATACTAATAGAGCCACATGCTCACCGGTTTGCCACATGATGTAGGCCTATGGACTGAACAAGAAACCACCAAAAATTTTAACCAGTCATCGTTCTCACAACACTGAGGACCAGTCATTCGAAATGACTTCTCCATGCATTTTATGCATTGGTAAAAGCACTATGATGAAAAGTGTGATATGTTTTCAGGTATCTCCTATACTAATAGAGCCACATGCTCACCGGTTTGCCACATGATGTAGGCCTATGGACTGAACAAGAAACCACCAAAAATTTTAACCAGTCATCGTTCTCACAACACTGAGGACCAGTCATTCGAAATGACTTCTCCATGCATTTTATGCATTGGTAAAAGCACTATGATGAAAAGTGTGATATGTTTTCAGGTATCTCCTATACTAATAGAGCCACATGCTCACCGGTTTGCCACATGATGTAGGCCTATGGACTGAACAAGAAACCACCAAAAATTTTAACCAGTCATCGTTCTCACAACACTGAGGACCAGTCATTCGAAATGACTTCTCCATGCATTTTATGCATTGGTAAAAGCACTATGATGAAAAGTGTGATATGTTTTCAGGTATCTCCTATACTAATAGAGCCACATGCTCACCGGTTTGCCACATGATGTAGGCCTATGGACTGAACAAGAAACCACCAAAAATTTTAACCAGTCATCGTTCTCACAACACTGAGGACCAGTCATTCGAAATGACTTCTCCATGCATTTTATGCATTGGTAAAAGCACTATGATGAAAAGTGTGATATGTTTTCAGGTATCTCCTATACTAATAGAGCCACATGCTCACCGGTTTGCCACATGATGTAGGCCTATGGACTGAACAAGAAACCACCAAATATTTTAACCAGTCATCGTTCTCACAACACTGAGGACCATTCATTCGAAATGACTTCTCCATGCATTTTATGCATTGGTAAAAGCACTATGATGAAAAGTGTGATATGTTTTCAGGTATCTCCTATACTAATAGAGCCACATGCTCACCGGTTTGCCACATGATGTAGGCCTATGGACTGAACAAGAAACCACCAAAAATTTTAACCAGTCATCGTTCTCACAACACTGAGGACCAGTCATTCGAAATGACTTCTCCATGCATTTTATGCATTGGTAAAAGCACTATGATGAAAAGTGTGATATGTTTTCAGGTATCTCCTATACTAATAGAGCCTTATGCTCACCGGTTTGCCACATGATGTAGGCCTATGGACTGAACAAGAAACCACCAAAAATTTTAACCAGTCATCGTTCTCACAACACTGAGGACCAGTCATTCGAAATGACTTCTCCATGCATTTTATGCATTGGTAAAAGCACTATGATGAAAAGTGTGATATGTTTTCAGGTATCTCCTATACTAATAGAGCCACATGCTCACCGGTTTGCCACATGATGTAGGCCTATGGACTGAACAAGAAACCACCAAATATTTTAACCAGTCATCGTTCTCACAACACTGAGGACCATTCATTCGAAATGACTTCTCCATGCATTTTATGCATTGGTAAAAGCACTATGATGAAAAGTGTGATATGTTTTCAGGTATCTCCTATACTAATAGAGCCACATGCTCACCGGTTTGCCACATGATGTAGGCCTATGGACTGAACAAGAAACCACCAAAAATTTTAACCAGTCATCGCTCTCACAACACTGAGGACTAGTCATTCGAAATGACTTCTCCATGCATTTTATGCATTGGTAAAAGCACTATGATGAAAAGTGTGATATGTTTTCAGGTTTCTCCTATACTAATAGAGCCACATGCTCACCGGTTTGCCACATGATGTAGGCCTATGGACTGAACAAGAAACCACCAAAAATTTTAACCAGTCATCGTTCTCACAACACTGAGGACCAGTCATTCGAAATGACTTCTCCATGCATTTTATGCATTGGTAAAAGCACTATGATGAAAAGTGTGATATGTTTTCAGTTATCTCCTATACTAATAGAGCCACATGCTCACCGGTTTGCCACATGATGTAGGCCTATGGACTGAACAAGAAACCACCAAAAATTTTAACCAGTCATCGTTCTCACAACACTGAGGACCAGTCATTCGAAATGACTTCTCCATGCATTTTATGCATTGGTAAAAGCACTATGATGAAAAGTGTGATATGTTTTCAGGTATCTCCAATACTAATAGAGCCACATGCTCACCGGTTTGCCACATGATGTAGGCCTATGGACTGAACAAGAAACCACCAAAAATTTTAACCAGTCATCGTTCTTACAACACTGAGGACCAGTCATTCGAAATGACTTCTCCATGTATTTTATGCATTGGTAAAAGCACTATGATGAAAAGTGTGATATGTTTTCAGGTATCTCCTATACTAATAGAGCCACATGCTCACCGGTTTGCCACATGATGTAGGCCTATGGACTGAACAAGAAACCACCAAAAATTTTAACCAGTCATCGTTCTCACAACACTGAGGACCAGTCATTCGAAATGACTTCTCCATGCATTTTATGCATTGGTAAAAGCACTATGATGAAAAGTGTGATATGTTTTCAGGTATCTCCTAATACTAATAGAGCCACATGCTCACCGGTTTGCCACATGATGTAGGCCTATGGACTGAACAAGAAGCCACCAAAAATTTTAACCAGTCATCGTTCTCACAACACTGAGGACCAGTCATTCGAAATGACTTCTCCATGCATTTTATGCATTGGTAAAAGCACTATGATGAAAAGTGTGATATGTTTTCAGGTATCTCCTATACTAATAGAGCCACATGCTCACCGGTTTGCCACATGATGTAGGCCTATGGACTGAACAAGAAACCACCAAAAATTTTAACCAGTCATCGTTCTCACAACACTGAGGACCAGTCATTCGAAATGACTTCTCCATGCATTTTATGCATTGGTAAAAGCACTATGATGAAAAGTGTGATATGTTTTCAGGTATCTCCTATACTAATAGAGCCACATGCTCACCGGTTTGCCACATGATGTAGGCCTATGGACTGAACAAGAAACCACCAAAAATTTTAACCAGTCATCGTTCTCACAACACTGAGGACCAGTCATTCGAAATGACTTCTCCATGCATTTTATGCATTGGTAAAAGCACTATGATGAAAAGTGTGATATGTTTTCAGGTATCTCCTATACTAATAGAGCCACATGCTCACCGGTTTGCCACATGATGTAGGCCTATGGACTGAACAAGAAACCACCAAATATTTTAACCAGTCATCGTTCTCACAACACTGAGGACCATTCATTCGAAATGACTTCTCCATGCATTTTATGCATTGGTAAAAGCACTATGATGAAAAGTGTGATATGTTTTCAGGTATCTCCTATACTAATAGAGCCACATGCTCACCGGTTTGCCACATGATGTAGGCCTATGGACTGAACAAGAAACCACCAAAAATTTTAACCAGTCATCGCTCTCACAACACTGAGGACTAGTCATTCGAAATGACTTCTCCATGCATTTTATGCATTGGTAAAAGCACTATGATGAAAAGTGTGATATGTTTTCAGGTTTCTCCTATACTAATAGAGCCACATGCTCACCGGTTTGCCACATGATGTAGGCCTATGGACTGAACAAGAAACCACCAAAAATTTTAACCAGTCATCGTTCTCACAACACTGAGGACCAGTCATTCGAAATGACTTCTCCATGCATTTTATGCATTGGTAAAAGCACTATGATGAAAAGTGTGATATGTTTTCAGGTATCTCCTATACTAATAGAGCCACATGCTCACCGGTTTGCCACATGATGTAGGCCTATGGACTGAACAAGAAACCACCAAAAATTTTAACCAGTCATCGTTCTCACAACACTGAGGACCAGTCATTCGAAATGACTTCTCCATGCATTTTATGCATTGGTAAAAGCACTATGATGAAAAGTGTGATATGTTTTCAGGTATCTCCTATACTAATAGAGCCACATGCTCACCGGTTTGCCACACGATGTAGGGCTATGGACTGAACAAGAAACCACCAAAAATTTTAACCAGTCATCGTTCTCACAACACTGAGGACCAGTCATTCAAAATGACTTCTCCATGCATTTTATGCATTGGTAAAAGCACTATGATGAAAAGTGTGATATGTTTTCAGGTATCTCCTATACTAATAGAGCCACATGCTCACCGGTTTGCCACATGATGTAGGCCTATGGACTGAACAAGAAACCACCAAAAATTTTAACCAGTCATCGTTCTCACAACACTGAGGACCAGTCATTCGAAATGACTTCTCCATGCATTTTATGCATTGGTAAAAGCACTATGATGAAAAGTGTGATATGTTTTCAGGTATCTCCTATACTAATAGAGCCACATGCTCACCGGTTTGCCACATGATGTAGGCCTATGGACTGAACAAGAAACCACCAAAAATTTTAACCAGTCATCGTTCTCACAACACTGAGGACCAGTCATTCGAAATGACTTTTCAATGCATTTTATGCATTGGTAAAAGCACTATGATGAAAAGTGTGATATGTTTTCAGGTATCTCCTATACTAATAGAGCCACATGCTCACCGGTTTGCCACATGATGTAGGCCTATGGACTGAACAAGAAACCACCAAAAATTTTAACCAGTCATCGTTCTCACAACACTGAGGACCAGTCATTCGAAATGACTTCTCCATGCATTTTATGCATTGGTAAAAGCACTATGATGAAAAGTGTGATATGTTTTCAGGTATCTCCTATACTAATAGAGCCACATGCTCACCGGTTTGCCACACGATGTAGGGCTATGGACTGAACAAGAAACCACCAAAAATTTTAACCAGTCATCGTTCTCACAACACTGAGGACCAGTCATTCGAAATGACTTCTCCATGCATTTTATGCATTGGTAAAAGCACTATGATGAAAAGTGTGATATGTTTTCAGGTATCTCCTATACTAATAGAGCCACATGCTCACCGGTTTGCCACATGATGTAGGCCTATGGACTGAACAAGAAACCACCAAAAATTTTAACCAGTCATCGTTCTCACAACACTGAGGACCAGTCATTCGAAATGACTTCTCCATGCATTTTATGCATTGGTAAAAGCACTATGATGAAAAGTGTGATATGTTTTCAGGTATCTCCTATACTAATAGAGCCACATGCTCACCGGTTTGCCACACGATGTAGGGCTATGGACTGAACAAGAAACCACCAAAAATTTTAACCAGTCATCGTTCTCACAACACTGAGGACCAGTCATTCGAAATGACTTCTCCATGCATTTTATGCATTGGTAAAAGCACTATGATGAAAAGTGTGATATGTTTTCAGGTATCTCCTATACTAATAGAGCCACATGCTCACCGGTTTGCCACATGATGTAGGCCTATGGACTGAACAAGAAACCACCAAAAATTTTAACCAGTCATCGTTCTCACAACACTGAGGACCAGTCATTCGAAATGACTTCTCCATGCATTTTATGCATTGGTAAAAGCACTATGATGAAAAGTGTGATATGTTTTCAGGTATCTCCTATACTAATAGAGCCACATGCTCACCGGTTTGCCACATGATGTAGGCCTATGGACTGAACAAGAAACCACCAAAAATTTTAACCAGTCATCGTTCTCACAACACTGAGGACCAGTCATTCGAAATGACTTCTCCATGCATTTTATGCATTGGTAAAAGCACTATGATGAAAAGTGTGATATGTTTTCAGGTATCTCCTATACTAATAGAGCCACATGCTCACCGGTTTGCCACATGATGTAGGCCTATGGACTGAACAAGAAACCACCAAAAATTTTAACCAGTCATCGTTCTCACAACACTGAGGACCAGTCATTCGAAATTACTTCTCCATGCATTTTATGCATTGGTAAAAGCACTATGATGAAAAGTGTGATATGTTTTCAGGTATCTCCTATACTAATAGAGCCACATGCTCACCGGTTTGCCACATGATGTAGGCCTATGGACTGAACAAGAAACCACCAAAAATTTTAACCAGTCATCGTTCTCACAACACTGAGGACCAGTCATTCGAAATGACTTCTCCATGCATTTTATGCATTGGTAAAAGCACTATGATGAAAAGTGTGATATGTTTTCAGGTATCTCCTATACTAATAGAGCCACATGCTCACCGGTTTGCCACATGATGTAGGCCTATGGACTGAACAAGAAACCACCAAAAATTTTAACCAGTCATCGTTCTCACAACACTGAGGACCAGTCATTCGAAATGACTTCTCCATGCATTTTATGCATTGGTAAAAGCACTATGATGAAAAGTGTGATATGTTTTCAGGTATCTCCTATACTAATAGAGCCACATGCTCACCGGTTTGCCACATGATGTAGGCCTATGGACTGAACAAGAAACCACCAAAAATTTTAACCAGTCATCGTTCTCACAACACTGAGGACCAGTCATTCGAAATGACTTCTCCATGCATTTTATGCATTGGTAAAGCACTATGATGAAAAGTGTGATATGTTTTCAGGTATCTCCTATACTAATAGAGCCACATGCTCACCGGTTTGCCACATGATGTAGGCCTATGGACTGAACAAGAAACCACCAAAAATTTTAACCAGTCATCGTTCTCACAACACTGAGGACCAGTCATTCGAAATGACTTCTCCATGCATTTTATGCATTGGTAAAAGCACTATGATGAAAAGTGTGATATGTTTTCAGGTATCTCCTATACTAATAGAGCCACATGCTCACCGGTTTGCCACATGATGTAGGCCTATGGACTGAACAAGAAACCACCAAAAATTTTAACCAGTCATCGTTCTCACAACACTGAGGACCAGTCATTCGAAATGACTTCTCCATGCATTTTATGCATTGGTAAAAGCACTATGATGAAAAGTGTGATATGTTTTCAGGTATCTCCTATACTAATAGAGCCACATGCTCACCGGTTTGCCACATGATGTAGGCCTATGGACTGAACAAGAAACCACCAAAAATTTTAACCAGTCATCGTTCTCACAACACTGAGGACCAGTCATTCGAAATGACTTCTCCATGCATTTTATGCATTGGTAAAAGCACTATGATGAAAAGTGTGATATGTTTTCAGGTATCTCCTATACTAATAGAGCCACATGCTCACCGGTTTGCCACACGATGTAGGGCTATGGACTGAACAAGAAACCACCAAAAATTTTAACCAGTCATCGTTCTCACAACACTGAGGACCAGTCATTCGAAATGACTTCTCCATGCATTTTATGCATTGGTAAAAGCACTATGATGAAAAGTGTGATATGTTTTCAGGTATCGCCTATACTAATAGAGCCACATGCTCACCGGTTTGCCACATGATGTAGGCCTATGGACTGAACAAGAAACCACCAAAAATTTTAACCAGTCATCGTTCTCACAACACTGAGGACCAGTCATTCGAAATGACTTCTCCATGCATTTTATGCATTGGTAAAAGCACTATGATGAAAAGTGTGATATGTTTTCAGGTATCTCCTATACTAATAGAGCCACATGCTCACCGGTTTGCCACATGATGTAGGCCTATGGACTAAACAAGAAACCACCAAAAATTTTAACCAGTCATCGTTCTCACAACACTGAGGACCAGTCATTCGAAATGACTTCTCCATGCATTTTATGCATTGGTAAAAGCACTATACTAATAGAGCCACATGCTCACCGGTTTGCCACATGATGTAGGCCTATGGACTGAACAAGAAACCACCAAAAATTTTAACCAGTCATCGTTCTCACAACACTGAGGACCAGTCATTCGAAATGACTTCTCCATGCATTTTATGCATTGGTAAAAGCACTATGATGAAAAGTGTGATATGTTTTCAGGTATCTCCTATACTAATAGAGCCACATGCTCACTGGTTTGCCACATGATGTAGGCCTATGGACTGAACAAGAAACCACCAAAAATTTTAACCAGTCATCGTTCTCACAACACTGAGGACCAGTCATTCGAAATGACTTCTCCATGCATTTTATGCATTGGTAAAAGCACTATGATGAAAAGTGTGATATGTTTTCAGGTATCTCCTATACTAATAGAGCCACATGCTCACCGGTTTGCCACATGATGTAGGCCTATGGACTGAACAAGAAACCACCAAAAATTTTAACCAGTCATCGTTCTCACAACACTGAGGACCAGTCATTCGAAATGACTTCTCCATGCATTTTATGCATTGGTAAAAGCACTATGATGAAAAGTGTGATATGTTTTCAGGTATCTCCTATACTAATAGAGCAACATGCTCACCGGTTTGCCACATGATGTAGGCCTATGGACTGAACAAGAAACCACCAAAAATTTTAACCAGTCATCGTTCTCACAACACTGAGGACCAGTCATTCGAAATGACTTCTCCATGCATTTTATGCATTGGTAAAAGCACTATGATGAAAAGTGTGATATGTTTTCAGGTATCTCCTATACTAATAGAGCCACATGCTCACCGGTTTGCCACATGATGTAGGCCTATGGACTGAACAAGAAACCACCAAAAATTTTAACCAGTCATCATTGTCACAACACTGAGGACCAGTCATTCGAAATGACTTCTCCATGCATTTTATGCATTGGTAAAAGCACTATGATGAAAAGTGTGATATGTTTTCAGGTATCTCCTATACTAATAGAGCCACATGCTCACCGGTTTGCCACATGATGTAGGCCTATGGACTGAACAAGAAACCACCAAAAATTTTAACCAGTCATCGTTCTCACAACACTGAGGACCAATCATTCGAAATGACTTCTCCATGCATTTTATGCATTGGTAAAAGCACTATGATGAAAAGTGTGATATGTTTTCAGGTATCTCCTATACTAATAGAGCCACATGCTCACCGGTTTGCCACATGATGTAGGCCTATGGACTGAACAAGAAACCACCAAAAATTTTAACCAGTCATCGTTCTCACAACACTGAGGACCAGTCATTCGAAATGACTTCTCCATGCATTTTATGCATTGGTAAAAGCACTATGATGAAAAGTGTGATATGTTTTCAGGTATCTCCTATACTAATAGAGCCACATGCTCACCGGTTTGCCACATGATGTAGGCCTATGGACTGAACAAGAAACCACCAAAAATTTTAACCAGTCATCGTTCTCACAACACTGAGGACCAGTCATTCGAAATGACTTCTCCATGCATTTTATGCATTGGTAAAAGCACTATGATGAAAAGTGTGATATGTTTTCAGGTATCTCCTATACTAATAGAGCCACATGCTCACCGGTTTGCCACATGATGTAGGCCTATGGACTGAACAAGAAACCACCAACAATTTTAACCAGTCATCGTTCTCACAACACTGAGGACCAGTCATTCGAAATGACTTCTCCATGCATTTTATGCATTGGTAAAAGCACTATGATGAAAAGTGTGATATGTTTTCAGGTATCTCCTATACTAATAGAGCCACATGCTCACCGGTTTGCCACATGATGTAGGCCTATGGACTGAACAAGAAACCACCAAAAATTTTAACCAGTCATCGTTCTCACAACACTGAGGACCAGTCATTCGAAATGACTTCTCCATGCATTTTATGCATTGGTAAAAGCACTATGATGAAAAGTGTGATATGTTTTCAGGTATCTCCTATACTAATAGAGCCACATGCTCACCGGTTTGCCACATGATGTAGGCCTATGGACTGAACAAGAAACCACCAAAAATTTTAACCAGTCATCGTTCTCACAACACTGAGGACCAGTCATTCGAAATGACTTCTCCATGCATTTTATGCATTGGTAAAAGCACTATGATGAAAAGTGTGATATGTTTTCAGGTATCTCCTATACTAATAGAGCCACATGCTCACCGGTTTGCCACACGATGTAGGGCTATGGACTGAACAAGAAACCACCAAAAATTTTAACCAGTCATCGTTCTCACAACACTGAGGACCAGTCATTCGAAATGACTTCTCCATGCATTTTATGCATTGGTAAAAGCACTATGATGAAAAGTGTGATATGTTTTCAGGTATCTCCTATACTAATAGAGCCACATGCTCACCGGTTTGCCACACGATGTAGGCCTATGGACTGAACAAGAAACCACCAAAAATTTTAACCAGTCATCGTTCTCACAACACTGAGGACCAGTCATTCGAAATGACTTCTCCATGCATTTTATGCATTGGTAAAAGCACTATGATGAAAAGTGTGATATGTTTTCAGGTATCTCCTATACTAATAGAGCCACATGCTCACCGGTTTGCCACATGATGTAGGCCTATGGACTGAACAAGAAACCACCAAAAATTTTAACCAGTCATCGTTCTCACAACACTGAGGACCAGTCATTCGAAATGACTTCTCCATGCATTTTATGCATTGGTAAAAGCACTATGATGAAAAGTGTGATATGTTTTCAGGTATCTCCTATACTAATAGAGCCACATGCTCACCGGTTTGCCAGATGATGTAGGCCTATGGACTGAACAAGAAACCACCAAAAATTTTAACCAGTCATCGTTCTCACAACACTGAGGACCAGTCATTCGAAATGACTTCTCCATGCATTTTATGCATTGGTAAAAGCACTATGATGAAAAGTGTGATATGTTTTCAGGTATCTCCTATACTAATAGAGCCACATGCTCACCGGTTTGCCAGATGATGTAGGCCTATGGACTGAACAAGAAACCACCAAAAATTTTAACCAGTCATCGTTCTCACAACACTGAGGACCAGTCATTCGAAATGACTTCTCCATGCATTTTATGCATTGGTAAAAGCACTATGATGAAAAGTGTGATATGTTTTCAGGTATCTCCTATACTAATAGAGCCACATGCTCACCGGTTTATCCACATGATGTAGGCCTATGGACTGAACAAGAAACCACCAAAAATTTTAACCAGTCATCGTTCTCACAACACTGAGGACCAGTCATTCGAAATGACTTCTCCATGCATTTTATGCATTGGTAAAAGCACTATGATGAAAAGTGTGATATGTTTTCAGGTATCTCCTATACTAATAGAGCCACATGCTCACCGGTTTGCCACATGATGTAGGCCTATGGACTGAACAAGAAACCACCAAAAATTTTAACCAGTCATCGTTCTCACAACACTGAGGACCAGTCATTCGAAATGACTTCTCCATGCATTTTATGCATTGGTAAAAGCACTATGATGAAAAGTGTGATATGTTTTCAGGTATCTCCTATACTAATAGAGCCACATGCTCACCGGTTTGCCACATGATGTAGGCCTATGGACTGAACAAGAAACCACCAAAAATTTTAACCAGTCATCGTTCTCACAACACTGAGGACCAGTCATTCGAAACGACTTCTCCATGCATTTTATGCATTGGTAAAAGCACTATGATGAAAAGTGTGATATGTTTTCAGGTATCTCCTATACTAATAGAGCCACATGCTCACCGGTTTGCCACATGATGTAGGCCTATGGACTGAACAAGAAACCACCAAAAATTTTAACCAGTCATCGTTCTCACAACACTGAGGACCAGTCATTCGAAACGACTTCTCCATGCATTTTATGCATTGGTAAAAGCACTATGATGAAAAGTGTGATATGTTTTCAGGTATCTCCTATACTAATAGAGCCACATGCTCACCGGTTTGCCACATGATGTAGGCCTATGGACTGAACAAGAAACCACCAAAAATTTTAACCAGTCATCGTTCTCACAACACTGAGGACCAGTCATTCGAAACGACTTCTCCATGCATTTTATGCATTGGTAAAAGCACTATGATGAAAAGTGTGATATGTTTTCAGGTATCTCCTATACTAATAGAGCCACATGCTCACCGGTTTGCCACATGATGTAGGCCTATGGACTGAACAAGAAACCACCAAAAATTTTAACCAGTCATCGTTCTCACAACACTGAGGACCAGTCATTCGAAATGACTTCTCCATGCATTTTATGCATTGGTAAAAGCACTATGATGAAAAGTGTGATATGTTTTCAGGTATCTCCTATACTAATAGAGCCACATGCTCACCGGTTTGCCACATGATGTAGGCCTATGGACTGAACAAGAAACCACCAAAAATTTTAACCAGTCATCGTTCTCACAACACTGAGGACCAGTCATTCGAAATGACTTCTCCATGCATTTTATGCATTGGTAAAAGCACTATGATGAAAAGTGTGATATGTTTTCAGGTATCTCCTATACTAATAGAGCCACATGCTCACCGGTTTGCCACATGATGTAGGCCTATGGACTGAACAAGAAACCACCAAAAATTTTAACCAGTCATCGTTCTCACAACACTGAGGACCAGTCATTCGAAATGACTTCTCCATGCATTTTATGCATTGGTAAAAGCACTATGATGAAAAGTGTGATATGTTTTCAGGTATCTCCTATACTAATAGAGCCACATGCTCACCGGTTTGCCACATGATGTAGGCCTATGGACTGAACAAGAAACCACCAAAAATTTTAACCAGTCATCGTTCTCACAACACTGAGGACCAGTCATTCGAAATGACTTCTCCATGCATTTTATGCATTGGTAAAAGCACTATGATGAAAAGTGTGATATGTTTTCAGGTATCTCCTATACTAATAGAGCCACATGCTCACCGGTTTGCCACATGATGTAGGCCTATGGACTGAACAAGAAACCACCAAAAATTTTAACCAGTCATCGTTCTCACAACACTGAGGACCAGTCATTCGAAATGACTTCTCCATGCATTTTATGCATTGGTAAAAGCACTATGATGAAAAGTGTGATATGTTTTCAGGTATCTCCTATACTAATAGAGCCACATGCTCACCGGTTTGCCACATGATGTAGGCCTATGGACTGAACAAGAAACCACCAAAAATTTTAACCAGTCATCGTTCTCACAACACTTAGGACCAGTCATTCGAAATGACTTCTCCATGCATTTTATGCATTGGTAAAAGCACTATGATGAAAAGTGTGATATGTTTTCAGGTATCTCCTATACTAATAGAGCCACATGCTCACCGGTTTGCCACATGATGTAGGCCTATGGACTGAACAAGAAACCACCAAAAATTTTAACCAGTCATCGTTCTCACAACACTGAGGACCAGTCATTCGAAATGACTTCTCCATGCATTTTATGCATTGGTAAAAGCACTATGATGAAAAGTGTGATATGTTTTCAGGTATCTCCTATACTAATAGAGCCACATGCTCACCGGTTTGCCACATGATGTAGGCCTATGGACTGAACAAGAAACCACCAAAAATTTTAACCAGTCATCGTTGTCACAACACTGAGGACCAGTCATTCGAAATGACTTCTCCATGCATTTTATGCATTGGTAAAAGCACTATGATGAAAAGTGTGATATGTTTTCAGGTATCTCCTATACTAATAGAGCCACATGCTCACCGGTTTGCCACATGATGTAGGCCTATGGACTGAACAAGAAACCACCAAAAATTTTAACCAGTCATCGTTCTCACAACACTGAGGACCAGTCATTCGAAATGACTTCTCCATGCATTTTATGCATTGGTAAAAGCACTATGATGAAAAGTGTGATATGTTTTCAGGTATCTCCTATACTAATAGAGCCACATGCTCACCGGTTTGCCACATGATGTAGGCCTATGGACTGAACAAGAAACCACCAAAAATTTTAACCAGTCATCGTTCTCACAACACTGAGGACCAGTCATTCGAAATGACTTCTCCATGCATTGGTAAAAGCACTATGATGAAAAGTGTGATATGTTTTCAGGTATCTCCTATACTAATAGAGCCACATGCTCACCGGTTTGCCACATGATGTAGGCCTATGGACTGAACAAGAAACCACCAAAAATTTTAACCAGTCATCGTTCTCACAACACTGAGGACCAGTCATTCGAAATGACTTCTCCATGCATTTTATGCATTGGTAAAAGCACTATGATGAAAAGTGTGATATGTTTTCAGGTATCTCCTATACTAATAGAGCCACATGCTCACCGGTTTGCCACACGATGTAGGGCTATGGACTGAACAAGAAACCACCAAAAATTTTAACCAGTCATCGTTCTCACAACACTGAGGACCAGTCATTCGAAATGACTTCTCCATGCATTTTATGCATTGGTAAAAGCACTATGATGAAAAGTGTGATATGTTTTCAGGTATCTCCTATACTAATAGAGCCACATGCTCACCGGTTTGCCACATGATGTAGGCCTATGGACTGAACAAGAAACCACCAAAAATTTTAACCAGTCATCGTTCTCACAACACTGAGGACCAGTCATTCGAAATGACTTCTCCATGCATTTTATGCATTGGTAAAAGCACTATGATGAAAAGTGTGATATGTTTTCAGGTATCTCCTATACTAATAGAGCCACATGCTCACCGGTTTGCCACATGATGTAGGCCTATGGACTGAACAAGAAACCACCAAAAATTTTAACCAGTCATCGTTCTCACAACACTGAGGACCAGTCATTCGAAATGACTTCTCCATGCATTTTATGCATTGGTAAAAGCACTATGATGAAAAGTGTGATATGTTTTCAGGTATCTCCTATACTAATAGAGCCACATGCTCACCGGTTTGCCACATGATGTAGGCCTATGGACTGAACAAGAAACCAACAAAAATTTTAACCAGTCATCGTTCTCACAACACTGAGGACCAGTCATTCGAAATGACTTCTCCATGCATTTTATGCATTGGTAAAAGCACTATGATGAAAAGTGTGATATGTTTTCAGGTATCTCCTATACTAATAGAGCCACATGCTCACCGGTTTGCCACATGATGTAGGCCTATGGACTGAACAAGAAACCACCAAAAATTGTAACCAGTCATCGTTCTCACAACACTGAGGACCAGTCATTCGAAATGACTTCTCCATGCATTTTATGCATTGGTAAAAGCACTATGATGAAAAGTGTGATATGTTTTCAGGTATCTCCTATACTAATAGAGCCACATGCTCACCGGTTTGCCACATGATGTAGGCCTATGGACTGAACAAGAAACCACCAAAAATTTTAACCAGTCATCGTTCTCACAACACTGAGGACCAGTCATTCGAAATGACTTCTCCATGCATTTTATGCATTGGTAAAAGCACTATGATGAAAAGTGTGATATGTTTTCAGGTATCTCCTATACTAATAGAGCCACATGCTCACCGGTTTGCCACATGATGTAGGCCTATGGACTGAACAAGAAACCACCAAAAATTTTAACCAGTCATCGTTCTCACAACACTGAGGACCAGTCATTCGAAATGACTTCTCTATGCATTTTATGCATTGGTAAAAGCACTATGATGAAAAGTGTGATATGTTTTCAGGTATCTCCTATACTAATAGAGCCACATGCTCACCGGTTTGCCACATGATGTAGGCCTATGGACTGAACAAGAAACCACCAAAAATTTTAACCAGTCATCGTTCTCACAACACTGAGGACCAGTCATTCGAAATGACTTCTCCATGCATTTTATGCATTGGTAAAAGCACTATGATGAAAAGTGTGATATGTTTTCAGGTATCTCCTATACTAATAGAGCCACATGCTCACCGGTTTGCCACATGATGTAGGCCTATGGACTGAACAAGAAACCACCAAAAATTTTAACCAGTCATCGTTCTCACAACACTGAGGACCAGTCATTCGAAATGACTTCTCCATGCATTTTATGCATTGGTAAAAGCACTATGATGAAAAGTGTGATATGTTTTCAGGTATCTCCTATACTAATAGAGCCACATGCTCACCGGTTTGCCACATGATGTAGGCCTATGGACTGAACAAGAAACCACCAAAAATTTTAACCAGTCATCGTTCTCACAACACTGAGGACCAGTCATTCGAAATGACTTCTCCATGCATTTTATGCATTGGTAAAAGCACTATGATGAAAAGTGTGATATGTTTTCAGGTATCTCCTATACTAATAGAGCCACATGCTCACCGGTTTGCCACATGATGTAGGCCTATGGACTGAACAAGAAACCACCAAAAATTTTAACCAGTCATCATTCTCACAACACTGAGGACCAGTCATTCGAAATGACTTCTCCATGCATTTTATGCATTGGTAAAAGCACTATGATGAAAAGTGTGATATGTTTTCAGGTATCTCCTATACTAATAGAGCCACATGCTCACCGGTTTGCCACATGATGTAGGCCCATGGACTGAACAAAAAACCACCAAAAATTTTAACCAGTCATCGTTCTCACAACACTGAGGACCAGTCATTCGAAATGACTTCTCCATGCATTTTATGCATTGGTAAAAGCACTATGATAAAAAGTGTGATATGTTTTCAGGTATCTCCTATACTAATAGAGCCACATGCTCACCGGTTTGCCACATGATGTAGGCCTATGGACTGAACAAGAAACCACCAAAAATTTTAACCAGTCATCATTCTCACAACACTGAGGACCAGTCATTCGAAATGACTTCTCCATGCATTTTATGCATTGGTAAAAGCACTATGATGAAAAGTGTGATATGTTTTCAGGTATCTCCTATACTAATAGAGCCACATGCTCACCGGTTTGCCACATGATGTAGGCCTATGGACTGAACAAGAAACCACCAAAAATTTTAACCAGTCATCGTTCTCACAACACTGAGGACCAGTCATTCGAAATGACTTCTCTATGCATTTTATGCATTGGTAAAAGCACTATGATGAAAAGTGTGATATGTTTTCAGGTATCTCCTATACTAATAGAGCCACATGCTCACCGGTTTGCCACATGATGTAGGCCTATGGACTGAACAAGAAACCACCAAAAATTTTAACCAGTCATCGTTCTCACAACACTGAGGACCAGTCATTCGAAATGACTTCTCCATGCATTTTATGCATTGGTAAAAGCACTATGATGAAAAGTGTGATATGTTTTCAGGTATCTCCTATACTAATAGAGCCACATGCTCACCGGTTTGCCACATGATGTAGGCCTATGGACTGAACAAGAAACCACCAAAAATTTTAACCAGTCATCGTTCTCACAACACTGAGGACCAGTCATTCGAAATGACTTCTCCATGCATTTTATGCATTGGTAAAAGCACTATGATGAAAAGTGTGATATGTTTTCAGGTATCTCCTATACTAATAGAGCCACATGCTCACCGGTTTGCCACATGATGTAGGCCTATGGACTGAACAAGAAACCACCAAAAATTTTAACCAGTCATCGTTCTCACAACACTGAGGACCAGTCATTCGAAATGACTTCTCCATGCATTTTATGCTTTGGTAAAAGCACTATGATGAAAAGTGTGATATGTTTTCAGGTATCTCCTATACTAATAGAGCCACATGCTCACCGGTTTGCCACATGATGTAGGCCTATGGACTGAACAAGAAACCACCAAAAATTTTAACCAGTCATCGTTCTCACAACACTGAGGACCAGTCATTCGAAATGACTTCTCCATGCATTTTATGCATTGGTAAAAGCACTATGATGAAAAGTGTGATATGTTTTCAGGTATCTCCTATACTAATAGAGCCACATGCTCACCGGTTTGCCACATGATGTAGGCCTATGAACTGAACAAGAAACCACCAAAAATTTTAACCAGTCATCGTTCTCACAACACTGAGGACCAGTCATTCGAAATGACTTCTCTATGCATTTTATGCATTGGTAAAAGCACTATGATGAAAAGTGTGATATGTTTTCAGGTATCTCCTATACTAATAGAGCCACATGCTCACCGGTTTGCCACATGATGTAGGCCTATGGACTGAACAAGAAACCACCAAAAATTTTAACCAGTCATCGTTCTCACAACACTGAGGACCAGTCATTCGAAATGACTTCTCCATGCATTTTATGCATTGGTAAAAGCACTATGATGAAAAGTGTGATATGTTTTCAGGTATCTCCTATACTAATAGAGCCACATGCTCACTGGTTTGCCACATGATGTAGGCCTATGGACTGAACAAGAAACCACCAAAAATTTTAACCAGTCATCGTTCTCACAACACTGAGGACCAGTCATTCGAAATGACTTCTCCATGCATTTTATGCATTGGTAAAAGCACTATGATGAAAAGTGTGATATGTTTTCAGGTATCTCCTATACTAATAGAGCCACATGCTCAACGGTTTGCCATATGATGTAGGCCTATGGACTGAACAAGAAACCACCAAAAATTTTAACCAGTCATCGTTCTCACAACACTGAGGACCAGTCATTCGAAATGACTTCTCCATGCATTTTATGCTTTGGTAAAAGCACTATGATGAAAAGTGTGATATGTTTTCAGGTATCTCCTATACTAATAGAGCCACATGCTCACCGGTTTGCCACATGATGTAGGCCTATGGACTGAACAAGAAACCACCAAAAATTTTAACCAGTCATCGTTCTCACAACACTGAGGACCAGTCATTCGAAATGACTTCTCCATGCATTTTATGCATTGGTAAAAGCACTATGATGAAAAGTGTGATATGTTTTCAGGTATCTCCTATACTAATAGAGCCACATGCTCACCGGTTTGCCACATGATGTAGGCCTATGGACTGAACAAGAAACCACCAAAAATTTTAACCAGTCATCGTTCTCACAACACTGAGGACCAGTCATTCGAAATGACTTCTCCATGCATTTTATGCATTGGTAAAAGCACTATGATGAAAAGTGTGATATGTTTTCAGGTATCTCCTATACTAATAGAGCCACATGCTCACCGGTTTGCCACATGATGTGTGGACTGAACAAGAAACCACCAAAAATTTTAACCAGTCATCGTTCTCACAACACTGAGGACCAGTCATTCGAAATGACTTCTCCATGCATTTTATGCATTGGTAAAAGCACTATGATGAAAAGTGTGATATGTTTTCAGGTATCTCCTATACTAATAGAGCCACATGCTCACCGGTTTGCCACATGATGTAGGCCTATGGACTGAACAAGAAACCACCAAAAATTTTAACCAGTCATCGTTCTCACAACACTGAGGACCAGTCATTCGAAATGACTTCTCCATGCATTTTATGCATTGGTAAAAGCACTATGATGAAAAGTGTGATATGTTTTCAGGTATCTCCTATACTAATAGAGCCACATGCTCACCGGTTTGCCACATGATGTAGGCCTATGGACTGAACAAGAAACCACCAAAAATTTTAACCAGTCATCGTTCTCACAACACTGAGGACCAGTCATTCGAAATGACTTCTCCATGCATTTTATGCATTGGTAAAAGCACTATGATGAAAAGTGTGATATGTTTTCAGGTATCTCCTATACTAATAGAGCCACATGCTCACCGGTTTGCCACATGATGTAGGCCTATGGACTGAACAAGAAACCACCAAAAATTTTAACCAGTCATCGTTCTCACAACACTGAGGACCAGTCATTCGAAATGACTTCTCCATGCATTTTATGCATTGGTAAAAGCACTATGATGAAAAGTGTGATATGTTTTCAGGTATCTCCTATACTAATAGAGCCACATGCTCACCGGTTTGCCACATGATGTAGGCCTATGGACTGAACAAGAAACCACCAAAAATTTTAACCAGTCATCGTTCTCACAACACTGAGGACCAGTCATTCGAAATGACTTCTCCATGCATTTTATGCATTGGTAAAAGCACTATGATGAAAAGTGTGATATGTTTTCAGGTATCTCCTATACTAATAGAGCCACATGCTCACCGGTTTGCCACATGATGTAGGCCTATGGACTGAACAAGAAACCACCAAAAATTTTAACCAGTCATCGTTCTCACAACACTGAGGACCAGTCATTCGAAATGACTTCTCCATGCATTTTATGCATTGGTAAAAGCACTATGATGAAAAGTGTGATATGTTTTCAGGTATCTCCTATACTAATAGAGCCACATGCTCACCGGTTTGCCACATGATGTAGGCCTATGGACTGAACAAGAAACCACCAAAAATTTTAACCAGTCATCGTTCTCACAACACTGAGGACCAGTCATTCGAAATGACTTCTCCATGCATTTTATGCATTGGTAAAAGCACTATGATGAAAAGTGTGATATGTTTTCAGGTATCTCCTATACTAATAGAGCCACATGCTCACCGGTTTGCCACATGATGTAGGCCTATGGACTGAACAAGAAACCACCAAAAATTTTAACCAGTCATCGTTCTCACAACACTGAGGACCAGTCATTCGAAATGACTTCTCCATGCATTTTATGCATTGGTAAAAGCACTATGATGAAAATGTGATATGTTTTCAGGTATCTCCTATACTAATAGAGCCACATGCTCACCGGTTTGCCACATGATGTAGGCCTATGGACTGAACAAGAAACCACCAAAAATTTTAACCAGTCATCGTTCTCACAACACTGAGGACCAGTCATTCGAAATGACTTCTCCATGCATTTTATGCATTGGTAAAAGCACTATGATGAAAAGTGTGATATGTTTTCAGGTATCTCCTATACTAATAGAGCCACATGCTCACCGGTTTGCCACATGATGTAGGCCTATGGACTGAACAAGAAACCACCAAAAATTTTAACCAGTCATCGTTCTCACAACACTGAGGACCAGTCATTCGAAATGACTTCTCCATGCATTTTATGCATTGGTAAAAGCACTATGATGAAAAGTGTGATATGTTTTCAGGTATCTCCTATACTAATAGAGCCACATGCTCACCGGTTTGCCACATGATGTAGGCCTATGGACTGAACAAGAAACCACCAAAAATTTTAACCAGTCATCGTTCTCACAACACTGAGGACCAGTCATTCGAAATGACTTCTCCATGCATTTTATGCATTGGTAAAAGCACTATGATGAAAAGTGTGATATGTTTTCAGGTATCTCCTATACTAATAGAGCCACATGCTCACCGGTTTGCCACATGATGTAGGCCTATGGACTGAACAAGAAACCACCAAAAATTTTAACCAGTCATCGTTCTCACAACACTGAGGACCAGTCATTCGAAATGACTTCTCCATGCATTTTATGCATTGGTAAAAGCACTATGATGAAAAGTGTGATATGTTTTCAGGTATCTCCTATACTAATAGAGCCACATGCTCACCGGTTTGCCACATGATGTAGGCCTATGGACTGAACAAGAAACCACCAAAAATTTTAACCAGTCATCGTTCTCACAACACTGAGGACCAGTCATTCGAAATGACTTCTCCATGCATTTTATGCATTGGTAAAAGCACTATGATGAAAAGTGTGATATGTTTTCAGGTATCTCCTATACTAATAGAGCCACATGCTCACCGGTTTGCCACATGATGTAGGCCTATGGACTGAACAAGAAACCACCAAAAATTTTAACCAGTCATCGTTCTCACAACACTGAGGACCAGTCATTCGAAATGACTTCTCCATGCATTTTATGCATTGGTAAAAGCACTATGATGAAAAGTGTGATATGTTTTCAGGTATCTCCTATACTAATAGAGCCACATGCTCACCGGTTTGCCACATGATGTAGGCCTATGGACTGAACAAGAAACCACCAAAAATTTTAACCAGTCATCGTTCTCACAACACTGAGGACCAGTCATTCGAAATGACTTCTCCATGCATTTTATGCATTGGTAAAAGCACTATGATGAAAAGTGTGATATGTTTTCAGGTATCTCCTATACTAATAGAGCCACATGCTCACCGGTTTGCCACATGATGTAGGCCTATGGACTGAACAAGAAACCACCAAAAATTTTAACCAGTCATCGTTCTCACAACACTGAGGACCAGTCATTCGAAATGACTTCTCCATGCATTTTATGCATTGGTAAAAGCACTATGATGAAAAGTGTGATATGTTTTCAGGTATCTCCTATACTAATAGAGCCACATGCTCACCGGTTTGCCACATGATGTAGGCCTATGGACTGAACAAGAAACCACCAAAAATTTTAACCAGTCATCGTTCTCACAACACTGAGGACCAGTCATTCGAAATGACTTCTCCATGCATTTTATGCATTGGTAAAAGCACTATGATGAAAAGTGTGATATGTTTTCAGGTATCTCCTATACTAATAGAGCCACATGCTCACCGGTTTGCCACATGATGTAGGCCTATGGACTGAACAAGAAACCACCAAAAATTTTAACCAGTCATCGTTCTCACAACACTGAGGACCAGTCATTCGAAATGACTTCTCCATGCATTTTATGCATTGGTAAAAGCACTATGATGAAAAGTGTGATATGTTTTCAGGTATCTCCTATACTAATAGAGCCACATGCTCACCGGTTTGCCACATGATGTAGGCCTATGGACTGAACAAGAAACCACCAAAAATTTTAACCAGTCATCGTTCTCACAACACTGAGGACCAGTCATTCGAAATGACTTCTCCATGCATTTTATGCATTGGTAAAAGCACTATGATGAAAAGTGTGATATGTTTTCAGGTATCTCCTATACTAATAGAGCCACATGCTCACCGGTTTGCCACATGATGTAGGCCTATGGACTGAACAAGAAACCACCAAAAATTTTAACCAGTCATCGTTCTCACAACACTGAGGACCAGTCATTCGAAATGACTTCTCCATGCATTTTATGCATTGGTAAAAGCACTATGATGAAAAGTGTGATATGTTTTCAGGTATCTCCTATACTAATAGAGCCACATGCTCACCGGTTTGCCACATGATGTAGGCCTATGGACTGAACAAGAAACCACCAAAAATTTTAACCAGTCATCGTTCTCACAACACTGAGGACCAGTCATTCGAAATGACTTCTCCATGCATTTTATGCATTGGTAAAAGCACTATGATGAAAAGTGTGATATGTTTTCAGGTATCTCCTATACTAATAGAGCCACATGCTCACCGGTTTGCCACATGATGTAGGCCTATGGACTGAACAAGAAACCACCAAAAATTTTAACCAGTCATCGTTCTCACAACACTGAGGACCAGTCATTCGAAATGACTTCTCCATGCATTTTATGCATTGGTAAAAGCACTATGATGAAAAGTGTGATATGTTTTCAGGTATCTCCTATACTAATAGAGCCACATGCTCACCGGTTTGCCACATGATGTAGGCCTATGGACTGAACAAGAAACCACCAAAAATTTTAACCAGTCATCGTTCTCACAACACTGAGGACCAGTCATTCGAAATGACTTCTCCATGCATTTTATGCATTGGTAAAAGCACTATGATGAAAAGTGTGATATGTTTTCAGGTATCTCCTATACTAATAGAGCCACATGCTCACCGGTTTGCCACATGATGTAGGCCTATGGACTGAACAAGAAACCACCAAAAATTTTAACCAGTCATCGTTCTCACAACACTGAGGACCAGTCATTCGAAATGACTTCTCCATGCATTTTATGCATTGGTAAAAGCACTATGATGAAAAGTGTGATATGTTTTCAGGTATCTCCTATACTAATAGAGCCACATGCTCACCGGTTTGCCACATGATGTAGGCCTATGGACTGAACAAGAAACCACCAAAAATTTTAACCAGTCATCGTTCTCACAACACTGAGGACCAGTCATTCGAAATGACTTCTCCATGCATTTTATGCATTGGTAAAAGCACTATGATGAAAAGTGTGATATGTTTTCAGGTATCTCCTATACTAATAGAGCCACATGCTCACCGGTTTGCCACATGATGTAGGCCTATGGACTGAACAAGAAACCACCAAAAATTTTAACCAGTCATCGTTCTCACAACACTGAGGACCAGTCATTCGAAATGACTTCTCCATGCATTTTATGCATTGGTAAAAGCACTATGATGAAAAGTGTGATATGTTTTCAGGTATCTCCTATACTAATAGAGCCACATGCTCACCGGTTTGCCACATGATGTAGGCCTATGGACTGAACAAGAAACCACCAAAAATTTTAACCAGTCATCGTTCTCACAACACTGAGGACCAGTCATTCGAAATGACTTCTCCATGCATTTTATGCATTGGTAAAAGCACTATGATGAAAAGTGTGATATGTTTTCAGGTATCTCCTATACTAATAGAGCCACATGCTCACCGGTTTGCCACATGATGTAGGCCTATGGACTGAACAAGAAACCACCAAAAATTTTAACCAGTCATCGTTCTCACAACACTGAGGACCAGTCATTCGAAATGACTTCTCCATGCATTTTATGCATTGGTAAAAGCACTATGATGAAAAGTGTGATATGTTTTCAGGTATCTCCTATACTAATAGAGCCACATGCTCACCGGTTTGCCACATGATGTAGGCCTATGGACTGAACAAGAAACCACCAAAAATTTTAACCAGTCATCGTTCTCACAACACTGAGGACCAGTCATTCGAAATGACTTCTCCATGCATTTTATGCATTGGTAAAAGCACTATGATGAAAAGTGTGATATGTTTTCAGGTATCTCCTATACTAATAGAGCCACATGCTCACCGGTTTGCCACATGATGTAGGCCTATGGACTGAACAAGAAACCACCAAAAATTTTAACCAGTCATCGTTCTCACAACACTGAGGACCAGTCATTCGAAATGACTTCTCCATGCATTTTATGCATTGGTAAAAGCACTATGATGAAAAGTGTGATATGTTTTCAGGTATCTCCTATACTAATAGAGCCACATGCTCACCGGTTTGCCACATGATGTAGGCCTATGGACTGAACAAGAAACCACCAAAAATTTTAACCAGTCATCGTTCTCACAACACTGAGGACCAGTCATTCGAAATGACTTCTCCATGCATTTTATGCATTGGTAAAAGCACTATGATGAAAAGTGTGATATGTTTTCAGGTATCTCCTATACTAATAGAGCCACATGCTCACCGGTTTGCCACATGATGTAGGCCTATGGACTGAACAAGAAACCACCAAAAATTTTAACCAGTCATCGTTCTCACAACACTGAGGACCAGTCATTCGAAATGACTTCTCCATGCATTTTATGCATTGGTAAAAGCACTATGATGAAAAGTGTGATATGTTTTCAGGTATCTCCTATACTAATAGAGCCACATGCTCACCGGTTTGCCACATGATGTAGGCCTATGGACTGAACAAGAAACCACCAAAAATTTTAACCAGTCATCGTTCTCACAACACTGAGGACCAGTCATTCGAAATGACTTCTCCATGCATTTTATGCATTGGTAAAAGCACTATGATGAAAAGTGTGATATGTTTTCAGGTATCTCCTATACTAATAGAGCCACATGCTCACCGGTTTGCCACATGATGTAGGCCTATGGACTGAACAAGAAACCACCAAAAATTTTAACCAGTCATCGTTCTCACAACACTGAGGACCAGTCATTCGAAATGACTTCTCCATGCATTTTATGCATTGGTAAAAGCACTATGATGAAAAGTGTGATATGTTTTCAGGTATCTCCTATACTAATAGAGCCACATGCTCACCGGTTTGCCACATGATGTAGGCCTATGGACTGAACAAGAAACCACCAAAAATTTTAACCAGTCATCGTTCTCACAACACTGAGGACCAGTCATTCGAAATGACTTCTCCATGCATTTTATGCATTGGTAAAAGCACTATGATGAAAAGTGTGATATGTTTTCAGGTATCTCCTATACTAATAGAGCCACATGCTCACCGGTTTGCCACATGATGTAGGCCTATGGACTGAACAAGAAACCACCAAAAATTTTAACCAGTCATCGTTCTCACAACACTGAGGACCAGTCATTCGAAATGACTTCTCCATGCATTTTATGCATTGGTAAAAGCACTATGATGAAAAGTGTGATATGTTTTCAGGTATCTCCTATACTAATAGAGCCACATGCTCACCGGTTTGCCACATGATGTAGGCCTATGGACTGAACAAGAAACCACCAAAAATTTTAACCAGTCATCGTTCTCACAACACTGAGGACCAGTCATTCGAAATGACTTCTCCATGCATTTTATGCATTGGTAAAAGCACTATGATGAAAAGTGTGATATGTTTTCAGGTATCTCCTATACTAATAGAGCCACATGCTCACCGGTTTGCCACATGATGTAGGCCTATGGACTGAACAAGAAACCACCAAAAATTTTAACCAGTCATCGTTCTCACAACACTGAGGACCAGTCATTCGAAATGACTTCTCCATGCATTTTATGCATTGGTAAAAGCACTATGATGAAAAGTGTGATATGTTTTCAGGTATCTCCTATACTAATAGAGCCACATGCTCACCGGTTTGCCACATGATGTAGGCCTATGGACTGAACAAGAAACCACCAAAAATTTTAACCAGTCATCGTTCTCACAACACTGAGGACCAGTCATTCGAAATGACTTCTCCATGCATTTTATGCATTGGTAAAAGCACTATGATGAAAAGTGTGATATGTTTTCAGGTATCTCCTATACTAATAGAGCCACATGCTCACCGGTTTGCCACATGATGTAGGCCTATGGACTGAACAAGAAACCACCAAAAATTTTAACCAGTCATCGTTCTCACAACACTGAGGACCAGTCATTCGAAATGACTTCTCCATGCATTTTATGCATTGGTAAAAGCACTATGATGAAAAGTGTGATATGTTTTCAGGTATCTCCTATACTAATAGAGCCACATGCTCACCGGTTTGCCACATGATGTAGGCCTATGGACTGAACAAGAAACCACCAAAAATTTTAACCAGTCATCGTTCTCACAACACTGAGGACCAGTCATTCGAAATGACTTCTCCATGCATTTTATGCATTGGTAAAAGCACTATGATGAAAAG
The DNA here is from genome assembly GCF_032444005.1 of Ranitomeya imitator. Taxonomy (NCBI): domain Eukaryota; kingdom Metazoa; phylum Chordata; class Amphibia; order Anura; family Dendrobatidae; genus Ranitomeya; species Ranitomeya imitator. The sequence goes on along the minus strand of NW_027193296.1, from coordinate 25,745 downwards.
TGTGATATGTTTTCAGGTATCTCCTATACTAATAGAGCCACATGCTCACCGGTTTGCCACATGATGTAGGCCTATGGACTGAACAAGAAACCACCAAAAATTTTAACCAGTCATCGTTCTCACAACACTGAGGACCAGTCATTCGAAATGACTTCTCCATGCATTTTATGCATTGGTAAAAGCACTATGATGAAAAGTGTGATATGTTTTCAGGTATCTCCTATACTAATAGAGCCACATGCTCACCGGTTTGCCACATGATGTAGGCCTATGGACTGAACAAGAAACCACCAAAAATTTTAACCAGTCATCGTTCTCACAACACTGAGGACCAGTCATTCGAAATGACTTCTCCATGCATTTTATGCATTGGTAAAAGCACTATGATGAAAAGTGTGATATGTTTTCAGGTATCTCCTATACTAATAGAGCCACATGCTCACCGGTTTGCCACATGATGTAGGCCTATGGACTGAACAAGAAACCACCAAAAATTTTAACCAGTCATCGTTCTCACAACACTGAGGACCAGTCATTCGAAATGACTTCTCCATGCATTTTATGCATTGGTAAAAGCACTATGATGAAAAGTGTGATATGTTTTCAGGTATCTCCTATACTAATAGAGCCACATGCTCACCGGTTTGCCACATGATGTAGGCCTATGGACTGAACAAGAAACCACCAAAAATTTTAACCAGTCATCGTTCTCACAACACTGAGGACCAGTCATTCGAAATGACTTCTCCATGCATTTTATGCATTGGTAAAAGCACTATGATGAAAAGTGTGATATGTTTTCAGGTATCTCCTATACTAATAGAGCCACATGCTCACCGGTTTGCCACATGATGTAGGCCTATGGACTGAACAAGAAACCACCAAAAATTTTAACCAGTCATCGTTCTCACAACACTGAGGACCAGTCATTCGAAATGACTTCTCCATGCATTTTATGCATTGGTAAAAGCACTATGATGAAAAGTGTGATATGTTTTCAGGTATCTCCTATACTAATAGAGCCACATGCTCACCGGTTTGCCACATGATGTAGGCCTATGGACTGAACAAGAAACCACCAAAAATTTTAACCAGTCATCGTTCTCACAACACTGAGGACCAGTCATTCGAAATGACTTCTCCATGCATTTTATGCATTGGTAAAAGCACTATGATGAAAAGTGTGATATGTTTTCAGGTATCTCCTATACTAATAGAGCCACATGCTCACCGGTTTGCCACATGATGTAGGCCTATGGACTGAACAAGAAACCACCAAAAATTTTAACCAGTCATCGTTCTCACAACACTGAGGACCAGTCATTCGAAATGACTTCTCCATGCATTTTATGCATTGGTAAAAGCACTATGATGAAAAGTGTGATATGTTTTCAGGTATCTCCTATACTAATAGAGCCACATGCTCACCGGTTTGCCACATGATGTAGGCCTATGGACTGAACAAGAAACCACCAAAAATTTTTTTTTTTTCCAAATAATCTTTATTGGAAACCACCAAAAATTTTAACCAGTCATCGTTCTCACAACACTGAGGACCAGTCATTCGAAATGACTTCTCCATGCATTTTATGCATTGGTAAAAGCACTATGATGAAAAGTGTGATATGTTTTCAGGTATCTCCTATACTAATAGAGCCACATGCTCACCGGTTTGCCACATGATGTAGGCCTATGGACTGAACAAGAAACCACCAAAAATTTTAACCAGTCATCGTTCTCACAACACTGAGGACCAGTCATTCGAAATGACTTCTCCATGCATTTTATGCATTGGTAAAAGCACTATGATGAAAAGTGTGATATGTTTTCAGGTATCTCCTATACTAATAGAGCCACATGCTCACCGGTTTGCCACATGATGTAGGCCTATGGACTGAACAAGAAACCACCAAAAATTTTAACCAGTCATCGTTCTCACAACACTGAGGACCAGTCATTCGAAATGACTTCTCCATGCATTTTATGCATTGGTAAAAGCACTATGATGAAAAGTGTGATATGTTTTCAGGTATCTCCTATACTAATAGAGCCACATGCTCACCGGTTTGCCACATGATGTAGGCCTATGGACTGAACAAGAAACCACCAAAAATTTTAACCTGTCATCGTTCTCACAACACTGAGGACCAGTCATTCGAAATGACTTCTCCATGCATTTTATGCATTGGTAAAAGCACTATGATGAAAAGTGTGATATGTTTTCAGGTATCTCCTATACTAATAGAGCCACATGCTCACCGGTTTGCCACATGATGTAGGCCTATGGACTGAACAAGAAACCACCAAAAATTTTAACCAGTCATCGTTCTCACAACACTGAGGACCAGTCATTCGAAATGACTTCTCCATGCATTTTATGCATTGGTAAAAGCACTATGATGAAAAGTGTGATATGTTTTCAGGTATCTCCTATACTAATAGAGCCACATGCTCACCGGTTTGCCACATGATGTAGGCCTATGGACTGAACAAGAAACCACCAAAAATTTTAACCAGTCATCGTTCTCACAACACTGAGGACCAGTCATTCGAAATGACTTCTCCATGCATTTTATGCATTGGTAAAAGCACTATGATGAAAAGTGTGATATGTTTTCAGGTATCTCCTATACTAATAGAGCCACATGCTCACCGGTTTGCCACATGATGTAGGCCTATGGACTGAACAAGAAACCACCAAAAATTTTAACCAGTCATCGTTCTCACAACACTGAGGACAAGTCATTCGAAATGACTTCTCCATGCATTTTATGCATTGGTAAAAGCACTATGATGAAAAGTGTGATATGTTTTCAGGTATCTCCTATACTAATAGAGCCACATGCTCACCGGTTTGCCACATGATGTAGGCCTATGGACTGAACAAGAAACCACCAAAAATTTTAACCAGTCATCGTTCTCACAACACTGAGGACCAGTCATTCGAAATGACTTCTCCATGCATTTTATGCATTGGTAAAAGCACTATGATGAAAAGTGTGATATGTTTTCAGGTATCTCCTATACTAATAGAGCCACATGCTCACCGGTTTGCCACATGATGTAGGCCTATGGACTGAACAAGAAACCACCAAAAATTTTAACCAGTCATCGTTCTCACAACACTGAGGACCAGTCATTCGAAATGACTTCTCCATGCATTTTATGCATTGGTAAAAGCACTATGATGAAAAGTGTGATATGTTTTCAGGTATCTCCTATACTAATAGAGCCACATGCTCACCGGTTTGCCACATGATGTAGGCCTATGGACTGAACAAGAAACCACCAAAAATTTTAACCAGTCATCGTTCTCACAACACTGAGGACCAGTCATTCGAAATGACTTCTCCATGCATTTTATGCATTGGTAAAAGCACTATGATGAAAAGTGTGATATGTTTTCAGGTATCTCCTATACTAATAGAGCCACATGCTCACCGGTTTGCCACATGATGTAGGCCTATGGACTGAACAAGAAACCACCAAAAATTTTAACCAGTCATCGTTCTCACAACACTGAGGACCAGTCATTCGAAATGACTTCTCCATGCATTTTATGCATTGGTAAAAGCACTATGATGAAAAGTGTGATATGTTTTCAGGTATCTCCTATACTAATAGAGCCACATGCTCACCGGTTTGCCACATGATGTAGGCCTATGGACTGAACAAGAAACCACCAAAAATTTTAACCAGTCATCGTTCTCACAACACTGAGGACCAGTCATTCGAAATGACTTCTCCATGCATTTTATGCATTGGTAAAAGCACTATGATGAAAAGTGTGATATGTTTTCAGGTATCTCCTATACTAATAGAGCCACATGCTCACCGGTTTGCCACATGATGTAGGCCTATGGACTGAACAAGAAACCACCAAAAATTTTAACCAGTCATCGTTCTCACAACACTGAGGACCAGTCATTCGAAATGACTTCTCCATGCATTTTATGCATTGGTAAAAGCACTATGATGAAAAGTGTGATATGTTTTCAGGTATCTCCTATACTAATAGAGCCACATGCTCACCGGTTTGCCACATGATGTAGGCCTATGGACTGAACAAGAAACCACCAAAAATTTTAACCAGTCATCGTTCTCACAACACTGAGGACCAGTCATTCGAAATGACTTCTCCATGCATTTTATGCATTGGTAAAAGCACTATGATGAAAAGTGTGATATGTTTTCAGGTATCTTTGCGTCTGGAGGAGAGAAGGTTTTTCCACCAACATAGAAGAGGATTCTTTACTGTTAGGGCAGTGAGAATCTGGAATTGCTTGCCTGAGGAGGTGGTGATGGCGAACTCAGTCGAGGGGTTCAAGAGAGGCCTGGATGTCTTCCTGGAGCAGAACAATATTGTATCATACAATTATTAGGTTCTGTAGAAGGACGTAGATCTGGGTATTTATTATGATGGAATATAGGCTGAACTGGATGGACAAATGTCTTTTTTCGGCCTTACTAACTATGTTACTATGTTACTATGTTACTATCTCCTATACTAATAGAGCCACATGCTCACCGGTTTGCCACATGATGTAGGCCTATGGACTGAACAAGAAACCACCAAAAATTTTAACCAGTCATCGTTCTCACAACACTGAGGACCAGTCATTCGAAATGACTTCTCCATGCATTTTATGCATTGGTAAAAGCACTATGATGAAAAGTGTGATATGTTTTCAGGTATCTCCTATACTAATAGAGCCACATGCTCACCGGTTTGCCACATGATGTAGGCCTATGGACTGAACAAGAAACCACCAAGAATTTTAACCAGTCATCGTTCTCACAACACTGAGGACCAGTCATTCGAAATGACTTCTCCATGCATTTTATGCATTGGTAAAAGCACTATGATGAAAAGTGTGATATGTTTTCAGGTATCTCCTATACTAATAGAGCCACATGCTCACCGGTTTGCCACATGATGTAGGCCTATGGACTGAACAAGAAACCACCAAAAATTTTAACCAGTCATCGTTCTCACAACACTGAGGACCAGTCATTCGAAATGACTTCTCCATGCATTTTATGCATTGGTAAAAGCACTATGATGAAAAGTGTGATATGTTTTCAGGTATCTCCTATACTAATAGAGCCACATGCTCACCGGTTTGCCACATGATGTAGGCCTATGGACTGAACAAGAAACCACCAAAAATTTTAACCAGTCATCGTTCTCACAACACTGAGGACCAGTCATTCGAAATGACTTCTCCATGCATTTTATGCATTGGTAAAAGCACTATGATGAAAAGTGTGATATGTTTTCAGGTATCTCCTATACTAATAGAGCCACATGCTCACCGGTTTGCCACATGATGTAGGCCTATGGACTGAACAAGAAACCACCAAAAATTTTAACCAGTCATCGTTCTCACAACACTGAGGACCAGTCATTCGAAATGACTTCTCCATGCATTTTATGCATTGGTAAAAGCACTATGATGAAAAGTGTGATATGTTTTCAGGTATCTCCTATACTAATAGAGCCACATGCTCACCGGTTTGCCACATGATGTAGGCCTATGGACTGAACAAGAAACCACCAAAAATTTTAACCAGTCATCGTTCTCACAACACTGAGGACCAGTCATTCGAAATGACTTCTCCATGCATTTTATGCATTGGTAAAAGCACTATGATGAAAAGTGTGATATGTTTTCAGGTATCTCCTATACTAATAGAGCCACATGCTCACCGGTTTGCCACATGATGTAGGCCTATGGACTGAACAAGAAACCACCAAAAATTTTAACCAGTCATCGTTCTCACAACACTGAGGACCAGTCATTCGAAATGACTTCTCCATGCATTTTATGCATTGGTAAAAGCACTATGATGAAAAGTGTGATATGTTTTCAGGTATCTCCTATACTAATAGAGCCACATGCTCACCGGTTTGCCACATGATGTAGGCCTATGGACTGAACAAGAAACCACCAAAAATTTTAACCAGTCATCGTTCTCACAACACTGAGGACCAGTCATTCGAAATGACTTCTCCATGCATTTTATGCATTGGTAAAAGCACTATGATGAAAAGTGTGATATGTTTTCAGGTATCTCCTATACTAATAGAGCCACATGCTCACCGGTTTGCCACATGATGTAGGCCTATGGACTGAACAAGAAACAACCAAAAATTTTAACCAGTCATCGTTCTCACAACACTGAGGACCAGTCATTCGAAATGACTTCTCCATGCATTTTATGCATTGGTAAAAGCACTATGATGAAAAGTGTGATATGTTTTCAGGTATCTCCTATACTAATAGAGCCACATGCTCACCGGTTTGCCACATGATGTAGGCCTATGGACTGAACAAGAAACCACCAAAAATTTTAACCAGTCATCGTTCTCACAACACTGAGGACCAGTCATTCGAAATGACTTCTCCATGCATTTTATGCATTGGTAAAAGCACTATGATGAAAAGTGTGATATGTTTTCAGGTATCTCCTATACTAATAGAGCCACATGCTCACCGGTTTGCCACATGATGTAGGCCTATGGACTGAACAAGAAACCACCAAAAATTTTAACCAGTCATCGTTCTCACAACACTGAGGACCAGTCATTCGAAATGACTTCTCCATGCATTTTATGCATTGGTAAAAGCACTATGATGAAAAGTGTGATATGTTTTCAGGTATCTCCTATACTAATAGAGCCACATGCTCACCGGTTTGCCACATGATGTAGGCCTATGGACTGAACAAGAAACCACCAAAAATTTTAACCAGTCATCGTTCTCACAACACTGAGGACCAGTCATTCGAAATGACTTCTCCATGCATTTTATGCATTGGTAAAAGCACTATGATGAAAAGTGTGATATGTTTTCAGGTATCTCCTATACTAATAGAGCCACATGCTCACCGGTTTGCCACATGATGTAGGCCTATGGACTGAACAAGAAACCACCAAAAATTTTAACCAGTCATCGTTCTCACAACACTGAGGACCAGTCATTCGAAATGACTTCTCCATGCATTTTATGCATTGGTAAAAGCACTATGATGAAAAGTGTGATATGTTTTCAGGTATCTCCTATACTAATAGAGCCACATGCTCACCGGTTTGCCACATGATGTAGGCCTATGGACTGAACAAGAAACCACCAAAAATTTTAACCAGTCATCGTTCTCACAACACTGAGGACCAGTCATTCGAAATGACTTCTCCATGCATTTTATGCATTGGTAAAAGCACTATGATGAAAAGTGTGATATGTTTTCAGGTATCTCCTATACTAATAGAGCCACATGCTCACCGGTTTGCCACATGATGTAGGCCTATGGACTGAACAAGAAACCACCAAAAATTTTTTTTTTTTCCAAATAATCTTTATTGGAAACCACCAAAAATTTTAACCAGTCATCGTTCTCACAACACTGAGGACCAGTCATTCGAAATGACTTCTCCATGCATTTTATGCATTGGTAAAAGCACTATGATGAAAAGTGTGATATGTTTTCAGGTATCTCCTATACTAATAGAGCCACATGCTCACCGGTTTGCCACATGATGTAGGCCTATGGACTGAACAAGAAACCACCAAAAATTTTAACCAGTCATCGTTCTCACAACACTGAGGACCAGTCATTCGAAATGACTTCTCCATGCATTTTATGCATTGGTAAAAGCACTATGATGAAAAGTGTGATATGTTTTCAGGTATCTCCTATACTAATAGAGCCACATGCTCACCGGTTTGCCACATGATGTAGGCCTATGGACTGAACAAGAAACCACCAAAAATTTTAACCAGTCATCGTTCTCACAACACTGAGGACCAGTCATTCGAAATGACTTCTCCATGCATTTTATGCATTGGTAAAAGCACTATGATGAAAAGTGTGATATGTTTTCAGGTATCTCCTATACTAATAGAGCCACATGCTCACCGGTTTGCCACATGATGTAGGCCTATGGACTGAACAAGAAACCACCAAAAATTTTAACCTGTCATCGTTCTCACAACACTGAGGACCAGTCATTCGAAATGACTTCTCCATGCATTTTATGCATTGGTAAAAGCACTATGATGAAAAGTGTGATATGTTTTCAGGTATCTCCTATACTAATAGAGCCACATGCTCACCGGTTTGCCACATGATGTAGGCCTATGGACTGAACAAGAAACCACCAAAAATTTTAACCAGTCATCGTTCTCACAACACTGAGGACCAGTCATTCGAAATGACTTCTCCATGCATTTTATGCATTGGTAAAAGCACTATGATGAAAAGTGTGATATGTTTTCAGGTATCTCCTATACTAATAGAGCCACATGCTCACCGGTTTGCCACATGATGTAGGCCTATGGACTGAACAAGAAACCACCAAAAATTTTAACCAGTCATCGTTCTCACAACACTGAGGACCAGTCATTCGAAATGACTTCTCCATGCATTTTATGCATTGGTAAAAGCACTATGATGAAAAGTGTGATATGTTTTCAGGTATCTCCTATACTAATAGAGCCACATGCTCACCGGTTTGCCACATGATGTAGGCCTATGGACTGAACAAGAAACCACCAAAAATTTTAACCAGTCATCGTTCTCACAACACTGAGGACAAGTCATTCGAAATGACTTCTCCATGCATTTTATGCATTGGTAAAAGCACTATGATGAAAAGTGTGATATGTTTTCAGGTATCTCCTATACTAATAGAGCCACATGCTCACCGGTTTGCCACATGATGTAGGCCTATGGACTGAACAAGAAACCACCAAAAATTTTAACCAGTCATCGTTCTCACAACACTGAGGACCAGTCATTCGAAATGACTTCTCCATGCATTTTATGCATTGGTAAAAGCACTATGATGAAAAGTGTGATATGTTTTCAGGTATCTCCTATACTAATAGAGCCACATGCTCACCGGTTTGCCACATGATGTAGGCCTATGGACTGAACAAGAAACCACCAAAAATTTTAACCAGTCATCGTTCTCACAACACTGAGGACCAGTCATTCGAAATGACTTCTCCATGCATTTTATGCATTGGTAAAAGCACTATGATGAAAAGTGTGATATGTTTTCAGGTATCTCCTATACTAATAGAGCCACATGCTCACCGGTTTGCCACATGATGTAGGCCTATGGACTGAACAAGAAACCACCAAAAATTTTAACCAGTCATCGTTCTCACAACACTGAGGACCAGTCATTCGAAATGACTTCTCCATGCATTTTATGCATTGGTAAAAGCACTATGATGAAAAGTGTGATATGTTTTCAGGTATCTCCTATACTAATAGAGCCACATGCTCACCGGTTTGCCACATGATGTAGGCCTATGGACTGAACAAGAAACCACCAAAAATTTTAACCAGTCATCGTTCTCACAACACTGAGGACCAGTCATTCGAAATGACTTCTCCATGCATTTTATGCATTGGTAAAAGCACTATGATGAAAAGTGTGATATGTTTTCAGGTATCTCCTATACTAATAGAGCCACATGCTCACCGGTTTGCCACATGATGTAGGCCTATGGACTGAACAAGAAACCACCAAAAATTTTAACCAGTCATCGTTCTCACAACACTGAGGACCAGTCATTCGAAATGACTTCTCCATGCATTTTATGCATTGGTAAAAGCACTATGATGAAAAGTGTGATATGTTTTCAGGTATCTCCTATACTAATAGAGCCACATGCTCACCGGTTTGCCACATGATGTAGGCCTATGGACTGAACAAGAAACCACCAAAAATTTTAACCAGTCATCGTTCTCACAACACTGAGGACCAGTCATTCGAAATGACTTCTCCATGCATTTTATGCATTGGTAAAAGCACTATGATGAAAAGTGTGATATGTTTTCAGGTATCTCCTATACTAATAGAGCCACATGCTCACCGGTTTGCCACATGATGTAGGCCTATGGACTGAACAAGAAACCACCAAAAATTTTAACCAGTCATCGTTCTCACAACACTGAGGACCAGTCATTCGAAATGACTTCTCCATGCATTTTATGCATTGGTAAAAGCACTATGATGAAAAGTGTGATATGTTTTCAGGTATCTTTGCGTCTGGAGGAGAGAAGGTTTTTCCACCAACATAGAAGAGGATTCTTTACTGTTAGGGCAGTGAGAATCTGGAATTGCTTGCCTGAGGAGGTGGTGATGGCGAACTCAGTCGAGGGGTTCAAGAGAGGCCTGGATGTCTTCCTGGAGCAGAACAATATTGTATCATACAATTATTAGGTTCTGTAGAAGGACGTAGATCTGGGTATTTATTATGATGGAATATAGGCTGAACTGGATGGACAAATGTCTTTTTTCGGCCTTACTAACTATGTTACTATGTTACTATGTTACTATCTCCTATACTAATAGAGCCACATGCTCACCGGTTTGCCACATGATGTAGGCCTATGGACTGAACAAGAAACCACCAAAAATTTTAACCAGTCATCGTTCTCACAACACTGAGGACCAGTCATTCGAAATGACTTCTCCATGCATTTTATGCATTGGTAAAAGCACTATGATGAAAAGTGTGATATGTTTTCAGGTATCTCCTATACTAATAGAGCCACATGCTCACCGGTTTGCCACATGATGTAGGCCTATGGACTGAACAAGAAACCACCAAGAATTTTAACCAGTCATCGTTCTCACAACACTGAGGACCAGTCATTCGAAATGACTTCTCCATGCATTTTATGCATTGGTAAAAGCACTATGATGAAAAGTGTGATATGTTTTCAGGTATCTCCTATACTAATAGAGCCACATGCTCACCGGTTTGCCACATGATGTAGGCCTATGGACTGAACAAGAAACCACCAAAAATTTTAACCAGTCATCGTTCTCACAACACTGAGGACCAGTCATTCGAAATGACTTCTCCATGCATTTTATGCATTGGTAAAAGCACTATGATGAAACGTGTGATATGTTTTCAGGTATCTCCTATACTAATAGAGCCACATGCTCACCGGTTTGCCACATGATGTAGGCCTATGGACTGAACAAGAAACCACCAAAAATTTTAACCAGTCATCGTTCTCACAACACTGAGGACCAGTCATTCGAAATGACTTCTCCATGCATTTTATGCATTGGTAAAAGCACTATGATGAAAAGTGTGATATGTTTTCAGGTATCTCCTATACTAATAGAGCCACATGCTCACCGGTTTGCCACATGATGTAGGCCTATGGACTGAACAAGAAACCACCAAAAATTTTAACCAGTCATCGTTCTCACAACACTGAGGACCAGTCATTCGAAATGACTTCTCCATGCATTTTATGCATTGGTAAAAGCACTATGATGAAAAGTGTGATATGTTTTCAGGTATCTCCTATACTAATAGAGCCACATGCTCACCGGTTTGCCACATGATGTAGGCCTATGGACTGAACAAGAAACCACCAAAAATTTTAACCAGTCATCGTTCTCACAACACTGAGGACCAGTCATTCGAAATGACTTCTCCATGCATTTTATGCATTGGTAAAAGCACTATGATGAAAAGTGTGATATGTTTTCAGGTATCTCCTATACTAATAGAGCCACATGCTCACCGGTTTGCCACATGATGTAGGCCTATGGACTGAACAAGAAACCACCAAAAATTTTAACCAGTCATCGTTCTCACAACACTGAGGACCAGTCATTCGAAATGACTTCTCCATGCATTTTATGCATTGGTAAAAGCACTATGATGAAAAGTGTGATATGTTTTCAGGTATCTCCTATACTAATAGAGCCACATGCTCACCGGTTTGCCACATGATGTAGGCCTATGGACTGAACAAGAAACCACCAAAAATTTTAACCAGTCATCGTTCTCACAACACTGAGGACCAGTCATTCGAAATGACTTCTCCATGCATTTTATGCATTGGTAAAAGCACTATGATGAAAAGTGTGATATGTTTTCAGGTATCTCCTATACTAATAGAGCCACATGCTCACCGGTTTGCCACATGATGTAGGCCTATGGACTGAACAAGAAACCACCAAAAATTTTAACCAGTCATCGTTCTCACAACACTGAGGACCAGTCATTCGAAATGACTTCTCCATGCATTTTATGCATTGGTAAAAGCACTATGATGAAAAGTGTGATATGTTTTCAGGTATCTCCTATACTAATAGAGCCACATGCTCACCGGTTTGCCACATGATGTAGGCCTATGGACTGAACAAGAAACCACCAAAAATTTTAACCAGTCATCGTTCTCACAACACTGAGGACCAGTCATTCGAAATGACTTCTCCATGCATTTTATGCATTGGCAAAAGCACTATGATGAAAAGTGTGATATGTTTTCAGGTATCTCCTATACTAATAGAGCCACATGCTCACCGGTTTGCCACATGATGTAGGCCTATGGACTGAACAAGAAACCACCAAAAATTTTAACCAGTCATCGTTCTCACAACACTGAGGACCAGTCATTCGAAATGACTTCTCCATGCATTTTATGCATTGGTAAAAGCACTATGATGAAAAGTGTGATATGTTTTCAGGTATCTCCTATACTAATAGAGCCACATGCTCACCGGTTTGCCACATGATGTAGGCCTATGGACTGAACAAGAAACCACCAAAAATTTTAACCAGTCATCGTTCTCACAACACTGAGCACCAGTCATTCGAAATGTCTTCTCCATGCATTTTATGCATTGGTAAAAGCACTATGATGAAAAGTGTGATATGTTTTCAGGTATCTCCTATACTAATAGAGCCACATGCTCACCGGTTTGCCACATGATGTAGGCCTATGGACTGAACAAGAAACCACCAAAAATTTTAACCAGTCATCGTTCTCACAACACTGAGGACCAGTCATTCGAAATGACTTCTCCATGCATTTTATGCATTGGTAAAAGCACTATGATGAAAAGTGTGATATGTTTTCAGGTATCTCCTATACTAATAGAGCCACATGTTCACCGGTTTGCCACATGATGTAGGCCTATGGACTGAACAAGAAACCACCAAAAATTTTAACCAGTCATCGTTCTCACAACACTGAGGACCAGTCATTCGAAATGACTTCTCCATGCATTTTATGCATTGGTAAAAGCACTATGATGAAAAGTGTGATATGTTTTCAGGTATCTCCTATACTAATAGAGCCACATGCTCACCGGTTTGCCACATGATGTAGGCCTATGGACTGAACAAGAAACCACCAAAAATTTTAACCAGTCATCGTTCTCACAACACTGAGGACCAGTCATTCGAAATGACTTCTCCATGCATTTTATGCATTGGTAAAAGCACTATGATGAAAAGTGTGATATGTTTTCAGGTATCTCCTATACTAATAGAGCCACATGCTCACCGGTTTGCCACATGATGTAGGCCTATGGACTGAACAAGAAACCACCAAAAATTTTAACCAGTCATCGTTCTCACAACACTGAGGACCAGTCATTCGAAATGACTTCTCCATGCATTTTATGCATTGGTAAAAGCACTATGATGAAAAGTGTGATATGTTTTCAGGTATCTCCTATACTAATAGAGCCACATGCTCACCGGTTTGCCACATGATGTAGGCCTATGGACTGAACAAGAAACCACCAAAAATTTTAACCAGTCATCGTTCTCACAACACTGAGGACCAGTCATTCGAAATGACTTCTCCATGCATTTTATGCATTGGTAAAAGCACTATGATGAAAAGTGTGATATGTTTTCAGGTATCTCCTATACTAATAGAGCCACATGCTCACCGGTTTGCCACATGATGTAGGCCTATGGACTGAACAAGAAACCACCAAAAATTTTAACCAGTCATCGTTCTCACAACACTGAGGACCAGTCATTCGAAATGACTTCTCCATGCATTTTATGCATTGGTAAAAGCACTATGATGAAAAGTGTGATATGTTTTCAGGTATCTCCTATACTAATAGAGCCACATGCTCACCGGTTTGCCACATGATGTAGGCCTATGGACTGAACAAGAAACCACCAAAAATTTTAACCAGTCATCGTTCTCACAACACTGAGGACCAGTCATTCGAAATGACTTCTCCATGCATTTTATGCATTGGTAAAAGCACTATGATGAAAAGTGTGATATGTTTTCAGGTATCTCCTATACTAATAGAGCCACATGCTCACCGGTTTGCCACATGATGTAGGCCTATGGACTGAACAAGAAACCACCAAAAATTTTAACCAGTCATCGTTCTCACAACACTGAGGACCAGTCATTCGAAATGACTTCTCCATGCATTTTATGCATTGGTAAAAGCACTATGATGAAAAGTGTGATATGTTTTCAGGTATCTCCTATACTAATAGAGCCACATGCTCACCGGTTTGCCACATGATGTAGGCCTATGGACTGAACAAGAAACCACCAAAAATTTTAACCAGTCATCGTTCTCACAACACTGAGGACCAGTCATTCGAAATGACTTCTCCATGCATTTTATGCATTGGTAAAAGCACTATGATGAAAAGTGTGATATGTTTTCAGGTATCTCCTATACTAATAGAGCCACATGCTCACCGGTTTGCCACATGATGTAGGCCTATGGACTGAACAAGAAACCACCAAAAATTTTAACCAGTCATCGTTCTCACAACACTGAGGACCAGTCATTCGAAATGACTTCTCCATGCATTTTATGCATTGGTAAAAGCACTATGATGAAAAGTGTGATATGTTTTCAGGTATCTCCTATACTAATAGAGCCACATGCTCACCGGTTTGCCACATGATGTAGGCCTATGGACTGAACAAGAAACCACCAAAAATTTTAACCAGTCATCGTTCTCACAACACTGAGGACCAGTCATTCGAAATGACTTCTCCATGCATTTTATGCATTGGTAAAAGCACTATGATGAAAAGTGTGATATGTTTTCAGGTATCTCCTATACTAATAGAGCCACATGCTCACCGGTTTGCCACATGATGTAGGCCTATGGACTGAACAAGAAACCACCAAAAATTTTAACCAGTCATCGTTCTCACAACACTGAGGACCAGTCATTCGAAATGACTTCTCCATGCATTTTATGCATTGGTAAAAGCACTATGATGAAAAGTGTGATATGTTTTCAGGTATCTCCTATACTAATAGAGCCACATGCTCACCGGTTTGCCACATGATGTAGGCCTATGGACTGAACAAGAAACCACCAAAAATTTTAACCAGTCATCGTTCTCACAACACTGAGGACCAGTCATTCGAAATGACTTCTCCATGCATTTTATGCATTGGTAAAAGCACTATGATGAAAAGTGTGATATGTTTTCAGGTATCTCCTATACTAATAGAGCCACATGCTCACCGGTTTGCCACATGATGTAGGCCTATGGACTGAACAAGAAACCACCAAAAATTTTAACCAGTCATCGTTCTCACAACACTGAGGACCAGTCATTCGAAATGACTTCTCCATGCATTTTATGCATTGGTAAAAGCACTATGATGAAAAGTGTGATATGTTTTCAGGTATCTTTGCGTCTGGAGGAGAGAAGGTTTTTCCACCAACATTGAAGAGGATTCTTTACTGTTAGGGCAGTGAGAATCTGGAATTGCTTGCCTGAGGAGGTGGTGATGGCGAACTCAGTCGAGGGGTTCAAGAGAGGCCTGGATGTCTTCCTGGAGCAGAACAATATTGTATCATACAATTATTAGGTTCTGTAGAAGGACGTAGATCTGGGTATTTATTATGATGGAATATAGGCTGAACTGGATGGACAAATGTCTTTTTTCGGCCGTACTAACTATGTTACTATGTTACTATGTTACTATCTCCTATACTAATAGAGCCACATGCTCACCGGTTTGCCACATGATGTAGGCCTATGGACTGAACAAGAAACCACCAAAAATTTTAACCAGTCATCGTTCTCACAACACTGAGGACCAGTCATTCGAAATGACTTCTCCATGCATTTTATGCATTGGTAAAAGCACTATGATGAAAAGTGTGATATGTTTTCAGGTATCTCCTATACTAATAGAGCCACATGCTCACCGGTTTGCCACATGATGTAGGCCTATGGACTGAACAAGAAACCACCAAAAATTTTAACCAGTCATCGTTCTCACAACACTGAGGACCAGTCATTCGAAATGTCTTCTCCATGCATTTTATGCATTGGTAAAAGCACTATGATGAAAAGTGTGATATGTTTTCAGGTATCTCCTATACTAATAGAGCCACATGCTCACCGGTTTGCCACATGATGTAGGCCTATGGACTGAACAAGAAACCACCAAAAATTTTAACCAGTCATCGTTCTCACAACACTGAGGACCAGTCATTCGAAATGACTTCTCCATGCATTTTATGCATTGGTAAAAGCACTATGATGAAAAGTGTGATATGTTTTCAGGTATCTCCTATACTAATAGAGCCACATGCTCACCGGTTTGCCACATGATGTAGGCCTATGGACTGAACAAGAAACCACCAAAAATTTTAACCAGTCATCGTTCTCACAACACTGAGGACCAGTCATTCGAAATGACTTCTCCATGCATTTTATGCATTGGTAAAAGCACTATGATGAAAAGTGTGATATGTTTTCAGGTATCTCCTATACTAATAGAGCCACATGCTCACCGGTTTGCCACATGATGTAGGCCTATGGACTGAACAAGAAACCACCAAAAATTTTAACCAGTCATCGTTCTCACAACACTGAGGACCAGTCATTCGAAATGACTTCTCCATGCATTTTATGCATTGGTAAAAGCACTATGATGAAAAGTGTGATATGTTTTCAGGTATCTCCTATACTAATAGAGCCACATGCTCACCGGTTTGCCACATGATGTAGGCCTATGGACTGAACAAGAAACCACCAAAAATTTTAACCAGTCATCGTTCTCACAACACTGAGGACCAGTCATTCGAAATGACTTCTCCATGCATTTTATGCATTGGTAAAAGCACTATGATGAAAAGTGTGATATGTTTTCAGGTATCTCCTATACTAATAGAGCCACATGCTCACCGGTTTGCCACATGATGTAGGCCTATGGACTGAACAAGAAACCACCAAAAATTTTAACCAGTCATCGTTCTCACAACACTGAGGACCAGTCATTCGAAATGACTTCTCCATGCATTTTATGCATTGGTAAAAGCACTATGATGAAAAGTGTGATATGTTTTCAGGTATCTCCTATACTAATAGAGCCACATGCTCACCGGTTTGCCACATGATGTAGGCCTATGGACTGAACAAGAAACCACCAAAAATTTTAACCAGTCATCGTTCTCACAACACTGAGGACCAGTCATTCGAAATGACTTCTCCATGCATTTTATGCATTGGTAAAAGCACTATGATGAAAAGTGTGATATGTTTTCAGGTATCTCCTATACTAATAGAGCCACATGCTCACCGGTTTGCCACATGATGTAGGCCTATGGACTGAACAAGAAACCACCAAAAATTTTAACCAGTCATCGTTCTCACAACACTGAGGACCAGTCATTCGAAATGACTTCTCCATGCATTTTATGCATTGGTAAAAGCACTATGATGAAAAGTGTGATATGTTTTCAGGTATCTCCTATACTAATAGAGCCACATGCTCACCGGTTTGCCACATGATGTAGGCCTATGGACTGAACAAGAAACCACCAAAAATTTTAACCAGTCATCGTTCTCACAACACTGAGGACCAGTCATTCGAAATGACTTCTCCATGCATTTTATGCATTGGTAAAAGCACTATGATGAAAAGTGTGATATGTTTTCAGGTATCTCCTATACTAATAGAGCCACATGCTCACCGGTTTGCCACATGATGTAGGCCTATGGACTGAACAAGAAACCACCAAAAATTTTAACCAGTCATCGTTCTCACAACACTGAGGACCAGTCATTCGAAATGACTTCTCCATGCATTTTATGCATTGGTAAAAGCACTATGATGAAAAGTGTGATATGTTTTCAGGTATCTCCTATACTAATAGAGCCACATGCTCACCGGTTTGCCACATGATGTAGGCCTATGGACTGAACAAGAAACCACCAAAAATTTTAACCAGTCATCGTTCTCACAACACTGAGGACCAGTCATTCGAAATGACTTCTCCATGCATTTTATGCATTGGTAAAAGCACTATGATGAAAAGTGTGATATGTTTTCAGGTATCTCCTATACTAATAGAGCCACATGCTCACCGGTTTGCCACATGATGTAGGCCTATGGACTGAACAAGAAACCACCAAAAATTTTAACCAGTCATCGTTCTCACAACACTGAGGACCAGTCATTCGAAATGACTTCTCCATGCATTTTATGCATTGGTAAAAGCACTATGATGAAAAGTGTGATATGTTTTCAGGTATCTCCTATACTAATAGAGCCACATGCTCACCGGTTTGCCACATGATGTAGGCCTATGGACTGAACAAGAAACCACCAAAAATTTTAACCAGTCATCGTTCTCACAACACTGAGGACCAGTCATTCGAAATGACTTCTCCATGCATTTTATGCATTGGTAAAAGCACTATGATGAAAAGTGTGATATGTTTTCAGGTATCTCCTATACTAATAGAGCCACATGCTCACCGGTTTGCCACATGATGTAGGCCTATGGACTGAACAAGAAACCACCAAAAATTTTAACCAGTCATCGTTCTCACAACACTGAGGACCAGTCATTCGAAATGACTTCTCCATGCATTTTATGCATTGGTAAAAGCACTATGATGAAAAGTGTGATATGTTTTCAGGTATCTCCTATACTAATAGAGCCACATGCTCACCGGTTTGCCACATGATGTAGGCCTATGGACTGAACAAGAAACCACCAAAAATTTTAACCAGTCATCGTTCTCACAACACTGAGGACCAGTCATTCGAAATGACTTCTCCATGCATTTTATGCATTGGTAAAAGCACTATGATGAAAAGTGTGATATGTTTTCAGGTATCTCCTATACTAATAGAGCCACATGCTCACCGGTTTGCCACATGATGTAGGCCTATGGACTGAACAAGAAACCACCAAAAATTTTAACCAGTCATCGTTCTCACAACACTGAGGACCAGTCATTCGAAATGACTTCTCCATGCATTTTATGCATTGGTAAAAGCACTATGATGAAAAGTGTGATATGTTTTCAGGTATCTCCTATACTAATAGAGCCACATGCTCACCGGTTTGCCACATGATGTAGGCCTATGGACTGAACAAGAAACCACCAAAAATTTTAACCAGTCATCGTTCTCACAACACTGAGGACCAGTCATTCGAAATGACTTCTCCATGCATTTTATGCATTGGTAAAAGCACTATGATGAAAAGTGTGATATGTTTTCAGGTATCTCCTATACTAATAGAGCCACATGCTCACCGGTTTGCCACATGATGTAGGCCTATGGACTGAACAAGAAACCACCAAAAATTTTAACCAGTCATCGTTCTCACAACACTGAGGACCAGTCATTCGAAATGACTTCTCCATGCATTTTATACATTGGTAAAAGCACTATGATGAAAAGTGTGATATGTTTTCAGGTATCTTTGCGTCTGGAGGAGAGAAGGTTTTTCCACCAACATAGAAGAGGATTCTTTACTGTTAGGGCAGTGAGAATCTGGAATTGCTTGCCTGAGGAGGTGGTGATGGCGAACTCAGTCGAGGGGTTCAAGAGAGGCCTGGATGTCTTCCTGGAGCAGAACAATATTGTATCATACAATTATTAGGTTCTGTAGAAGGACGTAGATCTGGGTATTTATTATGATGGAATATAGGCTGAACTGGATGGACAAATGTCTTTTTTCGGCCTTACTAACTATGTTACTATGTTACTATGTTACTATCTCCTATACTAATAGAGCCACATGCTCACCGGTTTGCCACATGATGTAGGCCTATGGACTGAACAAGAAACCACCAAAAATTTTAACCAGTCATCGTTCTCACAACACTGAGGACCAGTCATTCGAAATGACTTCTCCATGCATTTTATGCATTGGTAAAAGCACTATGATGAAAAGTGTGATATGTTTTCAGGTATCTCCTATACTAATAGAGCCACATGCTCACCGGTTTGCCACATGATGTAGGCCTATGGACTGAACAAGAAACCACCAAAAATTTTAACCAGTCATCGTTCTCACAACACTGAGGACCAGTCATTCGAAATGTCTTCTCCATGCATTTTATGCATTGGTAAAAGCACTATGATGAAAAGTGTGATATGTTTTCAGGTATCTCCTATACTAATAGAGCCACATGCTCACCGGTTTGCCACATGATGTAGGCCTATGGACTGAACAAGAAACCACCAAAAATTTTAACCAGTCATCGTTCTCACAACACTGAGGACCAGTCATTCGAAATGACTTCTCCATGCATTTTATGCATTGGTAAAAGCACTATGATGAAAAGTGTGATATGTTTTCAGGTATCTCCTATACTAATAGAGCCACATGCTCACCGGTTTGCCACATGATGTAGGCCTATGGACTGAACAAGAAACCACCAAAAATTTTAACCAGTCATCGTTCTCACAACACTGAGGACCAGTCATTCGAAATGACTTCTCCATGCATTTTATGCATTGGTAAAAGCACTATGATGAAAAGTGTGATATGTTTTCAGGTATCTCCTATACTAATAGAGCCACATGCTCACCGGTTTGCCACATGATGTAGGCCTATGGACTGAACAAGAAACCACCAAAAATTTTAACCAGTCATCGTTCTCACAACACTGAGGACCAGTCATTCGAAATGACTTCTCCATGCATTTTATGCATTGGTAAAAGCACTATGATGAAAAGTGTGATATGTTTTCAGGTATCTCCTATACTAATAGAGCCACATGCTCACCGGTTTGCCATATGATGTAGGCCTATGGACTGAACAAGAAACCACCAAAAATTTTAACCAGTCATCGTTCTCACAACACTGAGGACCAGTCATTCGAAATGACTTCTCCATGCATTTTATGCATTGGTAAAAGCACTATGATGAAAAGTGTGATATGTTTTCAGGTATCTCCTATACTAATAGAGCCACATGCTCACCGGTTTGCCACATGATGTAGGCCTATGGACTGAACAAGAAACCACCAAAAATTTTAACCAGTCATCGTTCTCACAACACTGAGGACCAGTCATTCGAAATGACTTCTCCATGCATTTTGTGCATTGGTAAAAGCACTATGATGAAAAGTGTGATATGTTTTCAGGTATCTCCTATACTAATAGAGCCACATGCTCACCGGTTTGCCACATGATGTAGGCCTATGGACTGAACAAGAAACCACCAAAAATTTTAACCAGTCATCGTTCTCACAACACTGAGGACCAGTCATTCGAAATGACTTCTCCATGCATTTTATGCATTGGTAAAAGCACTATGATGAAAAGTGTGATATGTTTTCAGGTATCTCCTATACTAATAGAGCCACATGCTCACCGGTTTGCCACATGATGTAGGCCTATGGACTGAACAAGAAACCACCAAAAATTTTAACCAGTCATCGTTCTCACAACACTGAGGACCAGTCATTCGAAATGACTTCTCCATGCATTTTATGCATTGGTAAAAGCACTATGATGAAAAGTGTGATATGTTTTCAGGTATCTCCTATACTAATAGAGCCACATGCTCACCGGTTTGCCACATGATGTAGGCCTATGGACTGAACAAGAAACCACCAAAAATTTTAACCAGTCATCGTTCTCACAACACTGAGGACCAGTCATTCGAAATGACTTCTCCATGCATTTTATGCATTGGTAAAAGCACTATGATGAAAAGTGTGATATGTTTTCAGGTATCTCCTATACTAATAGAGCCACATGCTCACCGGTTTGCCACATGATGTAGGCCTATGGACTGAACAAGAAACCACCAAAAATTTTAACCAGTCATCGTTCTCACAACACTGAGGACCAGTCATTCGAAATGACTTCTCCATGCATTTTATGCATTGGTAAAAGCACTATGATGAAAAGTGTGATATGTTTTCAGGTATCTCCTATACTAATAGAGCCACATGCTCACCGGTTTGCCATATGATGTAGGCCTATGGACTGAACAAGAAACCACCAAAAATTTTAACCAGTCATCGTTCTCACAACACTGAGGACCAGTCATTCGAAATGACTTCTCCATGCATTTTATGCATTGGTAAAAGCACTATGATGAAAAGTGTGATATGTTTTCAGGTATCTCCTATACTAATAGAGCCACATGCTCACCGGTTTGCCACATGATGTAGGCCTATGGACTGAACAAGAAACCACCAAAAATTTTAACCAGTCATCGTTCTCACAACACTGAGGACCAGTCATTCGAAATGACTTCTCCATGCATTTTATGCATTGGTAAAAGCACTATGATGAAAAGTGTGATATGTTTTCAGGTATCTCCTATACTAATAGAGCCACATGCTCACCGGTTTGCCACATGATGTAGGCCTATGGACTGAACAAGAAACCACCAAAAATTTTAACCAGTCATCGTTCTCACAACACTGAGGACCAGTCATTCGAAATGACTTCTCCATGCATTTTATGCATTGGTAAAAGCACTATGATGAAAAGTGTGATATGTTTTCAGGTATCTCCTATACTAATAGAGCCACATGCTCACCGGTTTGCCACATGATGTAGGCCTATGGACTGAACAAGAAACCACCAAAAATTTTAACCAGTCATCGTTCTCACAACACTGAGGACCAGTCATTCGAAATGACTTCTCCATGCATTTTATGCATTGGTAAAAGCACTATGATGAAAAGTGTGATATGTTTTCAGGTATCTCCTATACTAATAGAGCCACATGCTCACCGGTTTGCCATATGATGTAGGCCTATGGACTGAACAAGAAACCACCAAAAATTTTAACCAGTCATCGTTCTCACAACACTGAGGACCAGTCATTCGAAATGACTTCTCCATGCATTTTATGCATTGGTAAAAGCACTATGATGAAAAGTGTGATATGTTTTCAGGTATCTCCTATACTAATAGAGCCACATGCTCACCGGTTTGCCACATGATGTAGGCCTATGGACTGAACAAGAAACCACCAAAAATTTTAACCAGTCATCGTTCTCACAACACTGAGGACCAGTCATTCGAAATGACTTCTCCATGCATTTTATGCATTGGTAAAAGCACTATGATGAAAAGTGTGATATGTTTTCAGGTATCTCCTATACTAATAGAGCCACATGCTCACCGGTTTGCCACATGATGTAGGCCTATGGACTGAACAAGAAACCACCAAAAATTTTAACCAGTCATCGTTCTCACAACACTGAGGACCAGTCATTCGAAATGACTTCTCCATGCATTTTATGCATTGGTAAAAGCACTATGATGAAAAGTGTGATATGTTTTCAGGTATCTCCTATACTAATAGAGCCACATGCTCACCGGTTTGCCACATGATGTAGGCCTATGGACTGAACAAGAAACCACCAAAAATTTTAACCAGTCATCGTTCTCACAACACTGAGGACCAGTCATTCGAAATGACTACTCCATGCATTTTATGCATTGGTAAAAGCACTATGATGAAAAGTGTGATATGTTTTCAGGTATCTCCTATACTAATAGAGCCACATGCTCACCGGTTTGCCACATGATGTAGGCCTATGGACTGAACAAGAAACCACCAAAAATTTTAACCAGTCATCGTTCTCACAACACTGAGGACCAGTCATTCGAAATGTCTTCTCCATGCATTTTATGCATTGGTAAAAGCACTATGATGAAAAGTGTGATATGTTTTCAGGTATCTCCTATACTAATAGAGCCACATGCTCACCGGTTTGCCACATGATGTAGGCCTATGGACTGAACAAGAAACCACCAAAAATTTTAACCAGTCATCGTTCTCACAACACTGAGGACCAGTCATTCGAAATGACTTCTCCATGCATTTTATGCATTGGTAAAAGCACTATGATGAAAAGTGTGATATGTTTTCAGGTATCTCCTATACTAATAGAGCCACATGCTCACCGGTTTGCCACATGATGTAGGCCTATGGACTGAACAAGAAACCACCAAAAATTTTAACCAGTCATCGTTCTCACAACACTGAGGACCAGTTATTCGAAATGACTTCTCCATGCATTTTATGCATTGGTAAAAGCACTATGATGAAAAGTGTGATATGTTTTCAGGTATCTCCTATACTAATAGAGCCACATGCTCACCGGTTTGCCACATGATGTAGGCCTATGGACTGAACAAGAAACCACCAAAAATTTTAACCAGTCATCGTTCTCACAACACTGAGGACCAGTCATTCGAAATGACTTCTCCATGCATTTTATGCATTGGTAAAAGCACTATGATGAAAAGTGTGATATGTTTTCAGGTATCTCCTATACTAATAGAGCCACATGCTCACCGGTTTGCCACATGATGTAGGCCTATGGACTGAACAAGAAACCACCAAAAATTTTAACCAGTCATCGTTCTCACAACACTGAGGACCAGTCATTCGAAATGACTTCTCCATGCATTTTATGCATTGGTAAAAGCACTATGATGAAAAGTGTGATATGTTTTCAGGTATCTCCTATACTAATAGAGCCACATGCTCACCGGTTTGCCACATGATGTAGGCCTATGGACTGAACAAGAAACCACCAAAAATTTTAACCAGTCATCGTTCTCACAACACTGAGGACCAGTCATTCGAAATGACTTCTCCATGCATTTTATGCATTGGTAAAAGCACTATGATGAAAAGTGTGATATGTTTTCAGGTATCTCCTATACTAATAGAGCCACATGCTCACCGGTTTACCACATGATGTAGGCCTATGGACTGAACAAGAAACCACCAAAAATTTTAACCAGTCATCGTTCTCACAACACTGAGGACCAGTCATTCGAAATGACTTCTCCATGCATTTTATGCATTGGTAAAAGCACTATGATGAAAAGTGTGATATGTTTTCAGGTATCTCCTATACTAATAGAGCCACATGCTCACCGGTTTGCCACATGATGTAGGCCTATGGACTGAACAAGAAACCACCAAAAATTTTAACCAGTCATCGTTCTCACAACACTGAGGACCAGTCATTCGAAATGACTTCTCCATGCATTTTATGCATTGGTAAAAGCACTATGATGAAAAGTGTGATATGTTTTCAGGTATCTCCTATACTAATAGAGCCACATGCTCACCGGTTTGCCACATGATGTAGGCCTATGGACTGAACAAGAAACCACCAAAAATTTTAACCAGTCATCGTTCTCACAACACTGAGGACCAGTCATTCGAAATGACTTCTCCATGCATTTTATGCATTGGTAAAAGCACTATGATGAAAAGTGTGATATGTTTTCAGGTATCTCCTATACTAATAGAGCCACATGCTCACCGGTTTGCCACATGATGTAGGCCTATGGACTGAACAAGAAACCACCAAAAATTTTAACCAGTCATCGTTCTCACAACACTGAGGACCAGTCATTCGAAATGACTTCTCCATGCATTTTATGCATTGGTAAAAGCACTATGATGAAAAGTGTGATATGTTTTCAGGTATCTCCTATACTAATAGAGCCACATGCTCACCGGTTTGCCACATGATGTAGGCCTATGGACTGAACAAGAAACCACCAAAAATTTTAACCAGTCATCGTTCTCACAACACTGAGGACCAGTCATTCGAAATGACTTCTCCATGCATTTTATGCATTGGTAAAAGCACTATGATGAAAAGTGTGATATGTTTTCAGGTATCTCCTATACTAATAG
>NW_027193295.1:0-132999 GCF_032444005.1 Ranitomeya imitator | reverse complement strand
CTCGATCTGGGGCTCCACGCAAAATCCCACCCCGTGGGGTCAGAATGATCACAAGAACGGTGAGCAAAAATCCCAGAACCACGCGGGGGGACCTAGTGAATGAACTGCAGAGAGCTGGGACCAATGTAACAAGGCCTACCATAAGTAACACACTACGCCACCATGGACTCAGATCCTGCAGTGCCAGACGTGTCCCACTGCTTAAGCCAGTACATGTCCGGGCCCGTCTGAAGTTTGCTAGAGAGCATTTGGATGATCCAGAGGAGTTTTGGGAGAATGTCCTATGGTCTGATGAAACCAAACTGGAACTGTTTGGTAGAAACACAACTTGTCGTGTTTGGAGGAAAAAGAATACTGAGTTGCATCCATCAAACACCATACCTACTGTAAAGCATGGTGGTGGAAACATCATGCTTTGGGGCTGTTTCTCTGCAAAGGGGCCAGGACGACTGATCCGGGTACATGAAAGAATGAATGGGGCCATGTATCGTGAGATTTTGAGTGCAAACCTCCTTCCATCAGCAAGGGCATTGAACATGAAACGTGGCTGGGTCTTTCAACATGACAATGATCCAAAGCACACCGCCAGGGCAATGAAGGAGTGGCTTCGTAAGAAGCATTTCAAGGTCCTGGAGTGGCCTAGCCAGTCTCCAGATCTCAACCCTATAGAAAACCTTTGGAGGGAGTTGAAAGTCCGTGTTGCCAAGCGAAAAGCCAAAAACATCACTGTTCTAGAGGAGATCTGCATGGAGGAATGGGCCAACATACCAACAACAGTGTGTGGCAACCTTGTGAAGACTTACAGAAAACGTTTGACCTCTGTCATGGCCAACAAAGGATACAGTGGGGCAAAAAAGTATTTAGTCAGTCAGCAATAGTGCAAGTTCCACCACTTAAAAAGATGAGAGGCGTCTGTAATTTACATCATAGGTAGACCTCAACTATGGGAGACAAACTGAGAAAAAAAAATCCAGAAAATCACATTGTCTGTTTTTTTAACATTTTATTTGCATATTATGAGGGAAAATAAGTATTTGGTCAGAAACAAAATTTCATCTCAATACTTTGTAATATATCCTTTGTTGCCAATGACAGAGGTCAAACGTTTTCTGTAAGTCTTCACAAGGTTGCCACACACTGTTGTTGGCCCATTCCTCCATGCAGATCTCCTCTAGAGCAGTGATGTTTTTGGCTTTTCGCTTGGCAACACGGACTTTCAACTCCCTCCAAAGGTTTTTTTATAGGGTTGAGATCTGGAGACTGGCTAGGCCACTCCAGGACCTTGAAATGCTTCTTACGAAGCCACTCCTTCGTTGCCCTGGCGATGTGCTTTGGATCATTGTCATGTTGAAAGACCCAGCCACGTTTCATCTTCAATGCCCTTGCTGATGGAAGGAGGTTTGCACTCAAAATCTCACGATACATGGCCCCATTCATTCTTTCATGTACCCGGATCAGTCGTCCTGGCCCCTTTGCAGAGAAACAGCCCCAAAGCATGATGTTTCCACCACCATGCTTTACAGTAGGTATGGTGTTTGATGGATGCAACTCAGTATTCTTTTTCCTCCAAACACGACAAGTTGTGTTTCTACCAAACAGTTCCAGTTTGGTTTCATCAGACCATAGGACATTCTCCCAAAACTCCTCTGGATCATCCAAATACTCTCTAGCAAACTTCAGACGGGCCCGGACATGTACTGGCTTAAGCAGTGGGACACGTCTGGCACTGCAGGATCTGAGTCCATGGTGGCGTAGTGTGTTACTTATGGTAGGCCTTGTTACATTGGTCCCAGCTCTCTGCAGTTCATTCACTAGGTCCCCCCGCATGGTTCTGGGATTTTTGCTCACCGTTCTTGTGATCATTCTGACCCCACGGGGTGGGATTTTGCGTGGAGCCCCAGATCGAGGGAGATTATCAGTGGTCTTGTATGTCTTCCATTTTCTAATTATTGCTCCCACTGTTGATTTCTTCACTCCAAGCTGGTTGGCTATTACAGATTTAGTCTTCCCAGCCTGGTGCAGGGCTACAATTTTGTTTCTGGTGTCCTTTGACAGCTCTTTGGTCTTCACCATAGTGGAGTTTGGAGTCAGACTGTTTGAGGGTGTGCACAGGTGTCTTTTTATACTGATAACAAGTTTAAACAGGTGCCATTACTACAGGTAATGAGTGGAGGAAAGAGGAGACTCTTAAAGAAGAAGTTACAGGTCTGTGAGAGCCAGAAATCTTGATTGTTTGTTTCTGACCAAATACTTATTTTCCACCATAATATGCAAATAAAATGTTAAAAAAAACAGACAATGTGATTTTCTGGATTTTTTTTTCTCAGTTTGTCTCCCATAGTTGAGGTCTACCTATGATGTAAATTACAGACGCCTCTCATCTTTTTAAGTGGTGGAACTTGCACTATTGCTGACTGACTAAATACTTTTTTGCCCCACTGTATATTACAAAGTATTGAGATGAAATTTTGTTTCTGACCAAATACTTATTTTCCACCATAATATGCAAATAAATTGTTAAAAAAACAGACAATGTGATTTTCTGGATTTTTTTTTCTCAGTTTGTCTCCCATAGTTGAGGTCTACCTATGATGTAAATTACAGACGCCTCTCATCTTTTTAAGTGGTGGAACTTGCACTATTGCTGACTGACTAAATACTTTTTTGCCCCACTGTATGTGTGTAGTATATTTATATTTATTTCTGTATATACATTGTGAAATCTCTGCCACTGTACCATTAATTGCAGAAAACATTTATTCGGATATATAGAACTGATTTTTAGTTGCAGACATTTTGGCAATGTTTGGATGTACCCATAAAAATTTGTGGCACACACACTGTCCTAGATACGTGGAGCCTGGTAGAACAGGGTCTGGGAACCCCAATTTTCCCTATAGCTGGCAGCGCGGTTATCCACCTTTGGGGACACTTTGTTTCTTACTTAAATGCATATATTCTTGGCTAAAATTTAGTTTTGCAATTGGGTTTCATTAAGAATGTTGCACCATTTGCCTTGTATAGCCTCAGTGTTGCTCTGTCTAGTGCTGGCTGCAGAATGGGTTAACTGAAAATCCAAGAGTGAGCTCATTCTAAGGCCGGCGTCACACTACCGTGTTTTACGGACGTAAGAGAGGTGCAGAAAATACGGATTGCATACGGTACAATGCTTCTCTATGCCCCTGCTCCTATCAGCCGTATTTTACTGATCCGTATTATACGGTCTTCTACAGCCGTAGAAAATCGCAGCATGCTGCGTTTGTCACCGTATTGCGCAAAAAATACGCCAATGAAAGTCTATGGGGGCCAGAAAAATACGGATTACACACGGACCAGCAGTGTGACTTGCGAGAAATACGCTGCGGTGTTAGAGAGAAAAGCCGGCAATTCAGCGCGGTGTACAGTAAAATCACACTGACAGGTTACAATAGAATAGGTAGAATAAATGTGTACACATAGAATAGGTATATATATATATATATATATATTTATATATATGTCATTGAGACACATATATGTATATATTAATATTTCATACAGCGCTAGATAGCTTTAAAGCCGGTAATTCAATTGCCGGCTTTTGCTATCTCCTTCCTAAACCCGACATGATATGAGACCTGGTTTACATACAGTAAACCATCTCATATCACCATTTTTTTTGCATATTCCACACTACTAATGTTAGTAGTGTGTATGTGCAAAATTTGGGCGGAAACAATTGGCGTGGGCTCCCGCACAATTTTCTCCGCCAGAGTGGTAAAGCCAGTGAGTGTGGGCAGATATTAATAGCCTGGAGGGTCCATGGTTATTGCCCCCCCCCCCCCCCCGGCTAAAAACACCTGCCCCCCGCCACCCCAGAAAAGGCACATCTGGAAGATGCGCCTATTCTGGCACTTGGCCACTCTCTTCCCATTCCCGTGTAGCGGTGGGATATGGGGTAATGAAGGGTTAATGTCACCTTGCTATTGTAAGGTGACATTAAGCCAGATTAATAATGGAGAGGCGTCAATTATGACACCTATCCATTATTAATCCAATAGTATGAAATGGTTAAAAAACAATATCCCATACCTTCCGATGATCTGTCACGTCCCACGATGTAAATCCATCTGAAGGGGTTAAATTATTTTACAGGCAGGAGTTCTGCTATAATGCAGCTGTGCTCCTGCCTGTAAAACCCCAGCGAATGAATGGAAAGTAGGACAATGACCTGTAGTTACCTTCATTCGCGGTGATGCACCATCTGCTGGTTGTCCTCATATGACCTCGAGCGTGGGAACTTTTCAGAATATTTTCCCAGCCTCTTCCAGATGTGCCTTTTCTGGGGTGGCTGGGGGCAGATGTTTTTAGCCGGGGGGGTGGGAGGGGGGGGGGGGGGCGAAAACCATAGACCCTCTCCAGGCTATTAATATCTGCCCTCAGTCACTGGCTTTACTACTCTGGCGGAGAAAATTGCGCGGGAGCCCACGCCAATTTTTTTCACCATTTAACCCTTTAATTTAATATCTAGAGCGCCCAAATTTTGCACATACACACTACTGACATTAGTAGTGTGTAATATGTAACAAAAATGGGGATATGAGATGGTTTACTGTATGTAAACCATGTCTCATATCATGTCGGGTTTGGGAAGGAGATAGCAAAAGCCGGCAATTGAATTACTGGCTTTAAAGCTATCTCTCGCTGGATAAAATATTAACCCCTTCATGACCTTGGGATTTTTAGTTTTTCCGTGTTCGTTTTTCACTCCCCTCCTTCCCAGAGCCATAACTTTTTTATTTTTCCGTCAATTTGGCCATGTGAGGGCTTATTTTTTGCGGGACGAGTTGTACTTTTGAACGCCATCATTGGTTTTAGCATGTCGTGTACTAGAAAACGGGAAAAAAATTCCAAGTGCAGTGAAATTGCAAAAAAAGTGCAATCCCACACTTGTTTTTTGTTTGGCTTTTTTGCTAGGTTCACTAAATGCTAAAACTGACCTGACATTATGATTCTCCAGGTCACTACGAGTTCATAGACACCTAACATGTGTAGGTTATTTTTTACCTAAGTGTGGTGAAAAAAAATTCCAAGGTTTGCAGAAAAAAAAAATTGCGCCATTTTTCCATACTCGTGGCGTCTCCATTTTTCATGATCTGGGGTCGGTTGAGGGCTTATTTTTTGCTTGCCGAGATGACGTTTTTAATGATAGCATTTTGGTGCAGATACGTTCTTTTGATCGCCCGTTATTGCATTTTAATGCAATGTTGCGGCGACCAAAAAAACATAATTCTGGCGTTTCAAATTTCTTTCTCACTACGCTGTTTAGCGATCAGGTTAATGCTTTTTTTTAATTGATAGATCGGGCGATTCTGAGCGCGGCGATACCAAATATGTGTAGATTTGATATTTTTATTGATTTATTTTGATTGGGGCGAAAGGGGGGTGATTTAAACTTATATTTTTTTTATTTTTTTCACATTTTTTTAAACTTTTTTTTAATTTTTGCCATGCTTCAATAGCCTCCATGGGAGGCTAGAAGCAGGCACAGCACGATCGGCTCTGCTACATAGCAGCGATCTGCTGATCGCTACTATGTAGCAGAACTGCAGGTGTGCTGTGAGCGCTGACCACAGGGTGGCGCTCACAGCTACCGGCGATCAGTAACCATAGAGGTCTCAAGGAGCTCTATGGTTACTATGGAGAAGCATCGCCTACCTCCGATCATGTGACGGGGTCGGCGATGACGTCATTTCCGGACGCCCGGACGGATGCGGTAGTTAAATGCCTCTGTCTGCGTTTGACAGCAGCATTTAACTAGTTAATAGGCGCGGGCAGATCGCGATTCTGCTCGCGCCTATTACGGGCACATGTCAGCTGTTCAAAACAGCTGACATGTCCCGGCTTTGATGCGGGCTCACCGCGGAGCCCTGCATCAAAGCAGGGGATCTGACCTTGGACGTACTATCCCGTCCGAGGTCAGAAAGGGGTTAATATATATATATATATATATATATATATATAGACAGCATATATGTTGTTACGATTTTTTGAGCACATGGATCCATTGTATGTCCATATGTCGGTTTTGCAAGCCTGCGAGAAAATCTCGCAGTACGGATGCCATACGGATTACATATGGAGGATGCCATGCGCAAAATACGCTGACACACCCTGCCTACGGAGGAGATACGGACCACTATTTTGGGGACTTTTCTACGTAATTTACGGACCATATTTTTATACGCTGAGTGTGAGGCCGGCCTAAGGGTATGTGCACACGTAGAATGGTCCACTGCGGATTTACTGCGTTTTTACACCTGCGGTTTTCTGTTATGGAGCAGGTGTAAAACCGCTGCGGATCCCGCACAAAGAATTGACATGCTGCCGAATGTAAACCGCTGCGTTTCCGCGCGTTTTTTTCCACAGCATGTGCACTGCGGATTGAGTTTCCCATAGGTTTACTTTGTACTGTACAACGCATGGGAAACTGCTGCGGAAACGCTGCAGATTTTGCTGCTGTGTGTAAACATAGCCTAAGGATCCAGAAAGAGAGCTTCTAACACTTATCTGTCTATTTCTGAGCTCTTCTCAGCTGATTTATGACCACTGACCACAGAAAAGTTGAATGTGCAGGGAGGAGGAGACAAACAGCCTGTAAAAGCCAAAAGGTGCAAATTTTGTAAGGAAACTGAATTGCAAAAATGACTTTTAGCCCCAAATAAATGCAATTAAGTAAAAAAAAAAGTCCCCAGAGGTGGATAACCCCTGCCACTGGCGACATGTAAGTCAATAATCGATTGTGGATTCTTTGTGTTAGGCCGTCTTGGCACGTCTCAGTCTGTATACAGGTCGCGGTTTGCAGACCAGCCGAAGGTCTCCTGACCCGAACCCTAAAGCTTGAAATATGCCTATGAGAATGTTGATTTGGGGTCCAGGAGTCCAGAAATCCCAGACACGTGAAGCCGGCCTTACATGAGGGCATACTTACACTTTCTGGTCATTTAGGATCTTGCCATTCAACGAGTCAATGGCCTTCTGGGCTGATTCGCGGGTCTCGAAATGTACAAACCCATAACCTTTAGATCCATTTTCGTCACACACGACCTGCAACACCTCATATTAATAAGGGACCTTACTACTGCACAGACCTCACACATCCGTATGTGGTGGATGACTGACTTACCTTACACGACATGATGCTGCCAAAAGCAGAAAATGTGTCGTACAGTAATTTACTATCGATGGTCTTATCCAGGTTCTTGATAAAAATGTTGCCGATCCTGCTCTTTATTACGGACGGGTTGCGCTGACACCACATAATGCGCATCGCTTTGCCATTCATGTCTTCAAAGTTCATGGTATCCAGAGCTCGCTCCGCTGGCGGGAAAGGATGGGGGACATTTTCAAAGAAAGAGACTATCAATGACTTTATCCACCTCGGTGACCTCTGCGCCCTGATAGGATGCCATGCCATGATAGGAATTGTTGATCAGCTCCAGCATTCCATGCTACAACATTTTTTACTATATTTTGTTTTGCATTAATTTTATTTAAAAAAAAATAATTTGCAAATTTTTCTTGTTCTAAAATTTTTTTAGAAATCTTGAACTGTTCATACTTTCTGCCCTTTCAGGAAGAGTTTTCAGCAGGCTCCTTATCAGCAGAGGAAGGATGACGGTAACGCTTCTACATACAGCTGATAATACAAGATCCACTAATTACAATAGGAGATGTCACAGCTGACCCTGCTCACCCTCCCTTCACAATGACACTTGTACACGCTCATTAGATGCTTTAATAAAATTATTGGACTCAGGTCTGATGACTGTAGCTATGTACACCTGTTGTTTCCTGAAACAACAGGAAGTTATAATCTATAAAAGCACCCATGTCCAGTTTGAAAGTTGCAAGATTTTTTTTATTTTTAATACATTATATGTTAAGCTAAAAAATTGCCAGAAATTAAAAAAAATATACAGTATTTCAAGCAATAAAATGTAAATTGTGTAAAAATCATTCAATGTGATTGTTTGGTTTTTATTTTTAGGTTGTCTCTCACAGGTGACGTGTACCTACGATAAAAATTTCAGACCTCTGCATTCTTTGTAGGTGGGAAAACATGTAAAATCGGCAGCGTATCAAATACTTATTTTCCCCACTGTATCTACAATCTTGTATGTCCATGATATTTGTGGAACAGTTGCAATATTTCACCCCAGCCTTGTTGCTGGCAGGGCTGCAATGTATAGCTATAGTTGTGTATTGCTTCTCACCGTCCTCCGGCTGCTGGAAATTGATGTAAGCGTAGCCAAGAGACTGACCGGTGATCTTGTCTCTGCATATGATGACTGACAAAATGTTGCCGGCAGGAGTGAACTTTTCATGCAGCATCTCCTCTGTGACCTCCGGAAGGAGATCCCCAACATACAGGGTTGCTGTACTGTGGCTGAGTGCGCTAGTGGCCATTATTAGCAGGGTCACTAAAATAAAGGAGATTGTAAGAAAAACACCTTGATAATAACATGTCAGCATTACATGGCAAGTTAAGTAAATAAGGCAGCACACTGCAGCGCTGAAAGATGCACCTGTTCACACTTAGTCTATGTTTGGATGTGCTGGTCAGGTTTTTGAAAAGCATTACATGGCAGTCACACGCCAAAGCTGGCCATGCACATTAGCCGCAGCCTGACCATAGCTTATCTACACCCCGAACAAAAGGACATTCAACAGGGCGGATCATTCTCTGCCCCCGTCCTCTGTTCAGGGTGAAGCTGGGGACCCCGATACACAGTATAAGGCCTGCCGATCCCGCCAAAGTCAGACAACATTTATCTAATGTGTATGAGCAGCTTTAAAGGGGCTATCTGGCGCTGTAACATTGATGGCTTATTCTTCGGAGAGGTCATCAATGTCTGATTACTGGGGGTGCGACACCCGGTACCCAACCGATCGTGGCGGTGGCGGTGGCGGCTGGAAGTGCTGAGTTGTGGCTCTGTCCAGAACAGCTCCATCGACAGTATAGTGGCCACGGCCAGGTACTGCACATGCCTTCTCTATTGAATAGTATGTGCATGTGTCACTATTCTGTAGACAAAGCTGTGCTGTGCAGCTCCATAACTGAGCAGTTCCGGCTGCCGACGACACCAGGAAGGGCTGATCTCCGGGGGTACTTACCAATCAGACATTCATCACCTACCCTAAGGATAGTCCATCAATGTTAAAGTCCCAGACACATGCTTTAAAGAACTGGTAGATTTCACCGCTTCACTAAAACAAAGTCAAATTGACATCTTGGTTTTTTTTATTCTTGTATTTATGGGTAAATATAATTTTTACAGTAAAATGTAATTTAGTATGTTGAGCCGTTTGGTTTCTACAGCCTCTATGTATCACAGTACATGTAATACTGCAAAACGAGGTAACTGTGAATCCACCAGTGAGCTCATCTGAAGGCCGAATAATTAATTGTCCAAGTTAATTTACACATCAATAATAAAACATACTGATCAGCTAGGCAATTATTAAACTGCGTGCTAAATCAAAGAGTGTTTTGATTCTTTTCAATAAAAAGTTATAACTTTATTAATACAGACAAATACAAAAAATAAAACAATGCCTTAAAACCGTACAGATAAATGTAATGGCAGGTAGGTGTAGAGCAAAATATAATACTAGTGAGGGAGCAAGAGATAAAATAAACATTCCTGGATACAACAAATTTTTCAACAATAGAGCATGCTGAGAAAATACCTCCACTAACTTCAAATCACCAATTGATGAGGAATTTCAATATTAAAGTCATCTATTTACTTATAATTATACTGACTAAAGCGAGATGAAGAAATAGAGGCTCAAACCGCATGCTCTATTGAAATGTTGCTAAATAAATCCTGAACCAAAGTGCTATCAAATGTATGCACTTAGTAATGATAGTGCTTAAAATATGGATTAAACACCCGTACATATGCTGATAGATATTTTCCTTTGTTACAGAGCGAGGGTCTTCAGGTGGGTTACCAGAATAATAAATTATTCCAACAACCTGTGTGTTTATTTCATTAAAAGACTTTGTAATAATGTGTGTGTTTTTTTAACCCTTTACTACTATTGGATTAATAATGGATAGGTGTCATAATTGACGTCTCTCCATTATTAATTAGGCTTAATGTCCCCTTACAATAGCAAGATGACATTAACCCTTCATTACCCCATATCCCACCGCTACACGGGAATGGGAAGAGAGTGGCCAAGTGCCAGAATAGGCGCATCTTCCAGATGTGCCTTTTCTGGGGCGGCTGGGGGCAGGTGTTTTTAGCCGGGGGGGGGGGGGGGGGGGCAATAACCGTGGACCCTCTCCAGGCTATTAATATCTGCCCTCAGTCACTGGCTTTACTACTCTGGCGGAGAAAATTGCGTGGGAGCCCACGCCAATTGTTTCCGCCATTTAACCCTTTAATTTAATAGCTAGAGCGCCCAAATTTTGCACATACTAACATTAGTAGTGTGGAATATGCAAGAAAAAATGGTGATATGAGATGGTTTACTGTATGTAGACATGTCTCATATCATGTCGGGTTTAGGAAGGAGATAGCAAAAGACGGCAATTGAATTACCGGCTTTCTGCTATATCGCGCTGGATGAAATATTAATATATACATACATGTGTCTCACTGACATACATATATATATATATATATAGACAGTATATATGTTTTTATTATTTTTTGAGCACATGGATCCATTGTACGGCTGCCATACGGATTACATACGGAGGATGCCATGCACAGAATACGCTGACACACCCTGCCTACGGAGGAGCTACGGACCACGATTTTGGGGACTTTTCTGCGTATTACAGCCGTAAATTACGGAGCGTATTGTCTTACGCCGAGTGTGACGCCGGCCTGACATGTGGCGCTGATTAGAGAACTTACGATTCTAGAATTCTTCACTTTCCTCCGCAAAGATTTCAGGTTGTGCCGACTTTGGACTCACAGACTCTGCACAATATGTCGGTAATCACCTTGTTCCTATCTTGTCTCCAGTCAGATCCTGATGGCGGCTCCTGGTAAACTGTCACTGTCAGGGCACAGCATGGCCGCCTCATGGTGCCAACTGATGCCCACGCGAGGAGCGGGCAGTTACTACGGGGCCGACACGTGTCTGGATCCCCCTTATAATAAAGCATTTTATGCCATAAATGTGCACCAATCAAATAAGACTTCTCCTTTCTGGATCATCACTTATTATATGTTTACGCACTTGTGTGCTCGTGCCTACGGCAGGACGATGGGGGGAGGGGGGGCGGCACGGGAGCAAGTTTTCTTTCTGGTCTTTTTTTTTTTTAAATTAGAGTCCGGAGCCGCCTCCCCCCGCCCCGGGCTCCTCCCCCCGCCCCGGGCCCCTCCCACTTCCCGCCTCCTTGAAGACGTCATACTCACCTACTCCAGCGAAGCCTGGTCTCAGGCTAGAGGCTAAATCCAAGGCGGCTAAAGGACCTCTGGTGACGTCACGCCCATGTGACCGGAAGGGGCGGCGCCTCTCCCTCCATAGAGCAGACAGGAGAAACGGAAGCTGTGGACGTCATGGCGGGATTTCGAGGACTGTGTGCAGGATTTGGGGTGTTTTGGGTTCCTCCTCCATAGTCACAGACCAGGTAAGTGGGAGTCTGCCTGGGGGAGAAAGGGGTGATGTTGCTTGCATGGGGCTGCACGCTGGACGGTGGGGGGATCTGCCTGGGGGAGAAAGGGGTGATGTTGCTTGCATGGGGCTGCACGCTGGACGGTGGGGGATCTGCCTGGGGGAGAAAGGGGTGATGTTGCTTGCATGGGGCTGCATGTGCGTGCTGGACGGTGGGGGGATCTGCCTGGGGAGAAAGGGGTGATGTTGCTTGCATGGGGCTGCATGTGCATGCTGGACGGTGGGGGGATCTGCCTGGGGAGAAAGGGGTGATGTTGCTTGCATGGGGCTGCATGTGCATGCTGGACGGTGGGGGGATCCGCCTGGGGAGAAAGGGGTGATGTTGCTTGCATGGGGCTGCATGTGCATGCTGGACGGTGGGGGGATCTGCCTGGGGAGAAAGGGGTGATGTTGCTTGCATGGGGCTGCATGTGCATGCTGGACGGTGGGGGGATCTGCCTGGGGAGAAAGGGGTGATGTTGCTTGCATGGGGCTGCATGTGCATGCTGGACGGTGGGGGGATCTGCCTGGGGAGAAAGGGGTGATGTTGC
Source organism: Ranitomeya imitator (assembly GCF_032444005.1). Classification (NCBI taxonomy): domain Eukaryota; kingdom Metazoa; phylum Chordata; class Amphibia; order Anura; family Dendrobatidae; genus Ranitomeya; species Ranitomeya imitator. The sequence continues at coordinate 120,787 of NW_027193295.1, read as the reverse complement.
TTGCATGGGGCTGCATGTGCATGCTGGACGGTGGGGGGATCTGCCTGGGGAGAAAGGGGTGATGTTGCTTGCATGGGGCTGCATGTGCATGCTGGACGGTGGGGGGATCTGCCTGGGGAGAAAGGGGTGATGTTGCTTGCATGGGGCTGCATGTGCGTGCTGGACGGTGGGGGCATCTGCCTGGGGAGAAAGGGGTGATGTTGCTTGCATGGGGCTGCATGTGCATGCTGGAAGGGGGGGATCTGCCTGGGGAGAAAGGGGTGATGTTGCTTGCATGGGGCTGCATGTGCATGCTGGACGGTGGGGGCATCTGCCTGGGGAGAAAGGGGTGATGTTGCTTGCATGGGGCTGCATGTGCATGCTGGACGGTGGGGGGATCTGCCTGGGGAGAAAGGGGTGGTGTTGCTTGCATGGGGCTGCATGTGCATGCTGGAAGGGGGGGATCTGCCTGGGGAGAAAGGGGTGATGTTGCTTGCATGGGGCTGCATGTGCATGCTGGACGGTGGGGGCATCTGCCTGGGAGAAAGGGGTGATGTTGCTTGCATGGGGCTGCATGTGCATGCTGGAAGGGGGGGATCTGCCTGGGGAGAAAGGGGTGGTGTTGCTTGCATGGGGCTGCATGTGCATGCTGGACGGTGGGGGCATCTGCCTGGGAGAAAGGGGTGATGTTGCTTGCATGGGGCTGCACGCTGGACGGTGGGGGGATCTGCCTGGGGGAGAAAGGGGTGATGTTGCTTGCATGGGGCTGCACGCTGGACGGTGGGGGGATCTGCCTGGGGGAGAAAGGGGTGATGTTGCTTGCATGGGGCTGCATGTGCATGCTGGACGGTGGGGGGATCTGCCTGGGGAGAAAGGGGTGATGTTGCTTGCATGGGGCTGCATGTGCATGCTGGACGGTGGGGGGATCTGCCTGGGGAGAAAGGGGTGATGTTGCTTGCATGGGGCTGCATGTGCATGCTGGACGGTGGGGGCATCTGCCTGGGGGAGAGAGGGGTGATGTTGCTTGCACGGGGCTGCATGTGCGTGCTGGACGGTGGGGGGATCTGCCTGGGGAGAAAGGGGTGATGTTGCTTGCATGGGGCTGCATGTGCATGCTGGACGGTGGGGGGATCTGCCTGGGGAGAAAGGGGTGATGTTGCTTGCATGGGGCTGCATGTGCATGCTGGAAGGGGGGGATCTGCCTGGGGAGAAAGGGGTGGTGTTGCTTGCATGGGGCTGCATGTGCATGCTGGACGGTGGGGGGATCTGCCTGGGAGAAAGGGGTGATGTTGCTTGCATGGGGCTGCATGTGCATGCTGGACGGTGGGGGCATCTGCCTGGGAGAAAGGGGTGATGTTGCTTGCATGGGGCTGCATGTGCATGCTGGACGGTGGGGGCATCTGCCTGGGGGAGAGAGGGGTGATGTTGCTTGCATGGGGCTGCATGTGCATGCTGGACGGTGGGGGCATCTGCCTGGGAGAAAGGGGTGATGTTGCTTGCATGGGGCTGCATGTGCATGCTGGACGGTGGGGGCATCTGCCTGGGAGAAAGGGGTGATGTTGCTTGCATGGGGCTGCATGTGCGTGCTGGACGGTGGGGGCATCTGCCTGGGAGAAAGGGGTGATGTTGCTTGCATGGGGCTGCATGTGCATGCTGGACGGTGGGGGCATCTGCCTGGGGAGAAAGGGGTGATGTTGCTTGCATGGGGCTGCATGTGCATGCTGGAAGGGGGGGATCTGCCTGGGGAGAAAGGGGTGGTGTTGCTTGCATGGGGCTGCACGCTGGACGGTGGGGGGATCTGCCTGGGGAGAAAGGGGTGATGTTGCTTGCATGGGGCTGCACGCTGGACGGTGGGGGGATCTGCCTGGGGAGAAAGGGGTGATGTTGCTTGCATGGGGCTGCATGTGCATGCTGGACGGTGGGGGGATCTGCCTGGGGAGAAAGGGGTGATGTTGCTTGCATGGGGCTGCATGTGCATGCTGGAAGGGGGGGATCTGCCTGGGGAGAAAGGGGTGGTGTTGCTTGCATGGGGCTGCATGTGCATGCTGGACGGTGGGGGCATCTGCCTGGGAGAAAGGGGTGATGTTGCTTGCATGGGGCTGCATGTGCATGCTGGACGGTGGGGGCATCTGCCTGGGGGAGAGAGGGGTGATGTTGCTTGCATGGGGCTGCATGTGCATGCTGGACGGTGGGGGCATCTGCCTGGGAGAAAGGGGTGATGTTGCTTGCATGGGGCTGCATGTGCATGCTGGACGGTGGGGGCATCTGCCTGGGAGAAAGGGGTGATGTTGCTTGCATGGGGCTGCATGTGCATGCTGGAAGGGGGGGATCTGCCTGGGGAGAAAGGGGTGGTGTTGCTTGCATGGGGCTGCATGTGCATGCTGGACGGTGGGGGCATCTGCCTGGGAGAAAGGGGTGATGTTGCTTGCATGGGGCTGCATGTGCATGCTGGACGGTGGGGGCATCTGCCTGGGGGAGAGAGGGGTGATGTTGCTTGCATGGGGCTGCATGTGCATGCTGGACGGTGGGGGCATCTGCCTGGGAGAAAGGGGTGATGTTGCTTGCATGGGGCTGCATGTGCATGCTGGACGGTGGGGGCATCTGCCTGGGAGAAAGGGGTGATGTTGCTTGCACGGGGCTGCATGTGCATGCTGGACGGTGGGGGATCTGCCTGGGAGAAAGGGGTGATGTTGCTTGCATGGGGCTGCATGTGCATGCTGGACGGTGGGGGCATCTGCCTGGGGAGAAAGGGGTGATGTTGCTTGCATGGGGCTGCATGTGCATGCTGGACGGTGGGGGCATCTGCCTGGGGAGAAAGGGGTGATGTTGCTTGCACGGGGCTGCATGTGCATGCTGGACGGTGGGGGGATCTGCCTGGGGGAGAAAGGGGTGATGTTGCTTGCATGGGGCTGCATGTGCATGCTGGACGGTGGGGGCATCTGCCTGGGAGAAAGGGGTGATGTTGCTTGCATGGGGCTGCATGTGCATGCTGGACGGTGGGGGCATCTGCCTGGGAGAAAGGGGTGATGTTGCTTGCATGGGGCTGCATGTGCGTGCTGGATGGTGGGGGCATCTGCCTGGGGAGAAAGGGGTGATGTTGCTTGCATGGGGTTGCATGTGCATGCTGGACGGTGGGGGCATCTGCCTTTGGAGAAAGGGGTGATGTTGCTTGCATGGGGCTGCATGCGCGTGCTGGAACGGGGGCATCTGCCTGGGGAGAAAGGGGTGATGTTGCTTGCATGGGGCTGCATGCGCGTGCTGGAAGGGGGGGATCTGCCTGGGGAGAAAGGGGTGGTGTTGCTTGCATGGGGCTGCATGTGCGTGCTGGACGGTGGGGGGATCTGCCTGGGGGAGAAAGGGGTGATGTTGCTTGCATGGGGCTGCATGCGCGTGCTGGAAGGGGGGATCTGCCTGGGGAGAGAGGGGTGATGTTGCTTGCATGGGGCTGCATGCGCGTGCTGGACGGTGGGGGGATCTGCCTGGGGAGAAAGGGGTGATATTGCTTGTATGGGGCTGCATGTGCATGCTGGACGGTGGGGGGGATCTGCCTGGGGAGAAAGGGGTGATATTGCTTGTATGGGGCTGCATGAGCATGCTGGACGGTGGGGGGATCTGCCTGGGGAGAAAGGGGTGATATTGCTTGTATGGGGCTGCATGTGCATGCTGGACGGTGGGGGGGATCTGCCTGGGGAGAGAGGGGTGATGTTGCTTGCATGGGGCTGCATGTGCATGCTGGACGGTGGGGGGATCTGTGTGCGGGGGGGGGGGGGGGGTGTCTACCTGCAGAATGGGGCTGATGTTACTCGCATGGGTCTGCATGGTGTGGGGGGCTGATGTCACGCGTTGTGCAGGTCAGTGTGTGATGTCTCTTGCGGTGGGGGGTGCAGGGATGTATAGCGCTACGTGTGTGTGTGTGGGGGGGGGGGGGGACAGGGGAGGGGATGAATGATGATGGAGATTTGAGGGATTGATATTAACATGAGAATCTGCCTGATGGTGCGGAGTCCGTCCTGTTTTATTTATTTTTTTTTACATAAAACGTTTTCTCATTAATATTATTGGGCACACATGACGTCAGGTTGATGACTGTCCTATGACCTCTGGGAGCGACACTGCGTGATAACAATGTCTCCAGATCCCGGGCTTTATTGTCCTCGCACGCTGTGCTGGTCAGTATTAGCCCGGAGGCCACTGGTGGCGGCCACTACTTGTGTCCAGGTTTCTGCATGATTTTTTTTTTCTGTTTTATTCTAGGTATTGTCGCTTTTCCCCATCCAGTGACCTCCCTGCAGATGTCATCTCATCACTGGACTTCTCTTCACCAAGTGGAATGCTGGAGCCCCCACAATCCATGCGAGGACCCAAAGGGATGACACTGTGGGCGTCTGATAATGTCAGAGAGACGAGTATAATTCCTAAAAGAAAAAACACCAAAACCTCCCTTTCTCTCCATTTATATTGCTAGGGTCTGTGTCCCCGCCCCGTCCGCTCCTCTGTGTCCCCGCCCCGTCCGCTCCTCTGTGTCCCCGCCCCGTCCGCTCCTCTGTGTCCCCGCCCCGTCCGCTCCTCTGTGTCCCCGCCCCGTCCGCTCCTCTGTGCCCCCGCCCCGTCCGCTCCTCTGTGTCCCCGCCCCGTCCGCTCCTCTGTGCCCCCGCCCCGTCCGCTCCTCTGTGTCCCCGCCCCGTCCGCTCCTCTGTGTCCCCGCCCCGTCCGCTCCTCTGTGTCCCCGCCCCGTCCGCTCCTCTGTGTCCCCGCCCCGTCCGCTCCTCTGTGTCCCCGCCCCGTCCGCTCCTCTGTGTCCCCGCCCCGTCCGCTCCTCTGTGTCCCCGCCCCGTCCGCTCCTCTGTGTCCCCGCCCCGTCCGCTCCTCTGTGTCCCCGCCCCGTCCGCTCCTCTGTGTCCCCGCCCCGTCCGCTCCTCTGTGTCCCCGCCCCGTCCGCTCCTCTGTGTCCCCGCCCCGTCCGCTCCTCTGTGTCCCCGCCCCGTCCGCTCCTCTGTGCCCCCGCCCCGTCCGCTCCTCTGTGCCCCCGCCCCGTCCGCTCCTCTGTGCCCCCGCCCCGTCCGCTCCTCTGTGCCCCCGCCCCGTCCGCTCCTCTGTGCCCCCGCCCCGTCCGCTCCTCTGTGCCCCCGCCCCGTCCGCTCCTCTGTGCCCCCGCCCCGTCCGCTCCTCTGTGCCCCCGCCCCGTCCGCTCCTCTGTGCCCCCGCCCCGTCCGCTCCTCTGTGCCCCCGCCCCGTCCGCTCCTCTGTGCCCCCGCCCCGTCCGCTCCTCTGTGCCCCCGCCCCGTCCGCTCCTCTGTGCCCCCGCCCCGTCCGCTCCTCTGTGCCCCCGCCCCGTCCGCTCCTCTGTGCCCCCGCCCCGTCCGCTCCTCTGTGCCCCCGCCCCGTCCGCTCCTCTGTGCCCCCGCCCCGTCCGCTCCTCTGTGCCCCCGCCCCGTCCGCTCCTCTGTGCCCCCGCCCCGTCCGCTCCTCTGTGCCCCCGCCCCGTCCGCTCCTCTGTGCCCCCGCCCCGTCCGCTCCTCTGTGCCCCCGCCCCGTCCGCTCCTCTGTGCCCCCGCCCCGTCCGCTCCTCTGTGCCCCCGCCCCGTCCGCTCCTCTGTGCCCCCGCCCCGTCCGCTCCTCTGTGCCCCCGCCCCGTCCGCTCCTCTGTGCCCCCGCCCCGTCCGCTCCTCTGTGCCCCCGCCCCGTCCGCTCCTCTGTGCCCCCGCCCCGTCCGCTCCTCTGTGCCCCCGCCCCGTCCGCTCCTCTGTGCCCCCGCCCCGTCCGCTCCTCTGTGCCCCCGCCCCGTCCGCTCCTCTGTGCCCCCGCCCCGTCCGCTCCTCTGTGCCCCCGCCCCGTCCGCTCCTCTGTGCCCCCGCCCCGTCCGCTCCTCTGTGCCCCCGCCCCGTCCGCTCCTCTGTGCCCCCGCCCCGTCCGCTCCTCTGTGCCCCCGCCCCGTCCGCTCCTCTGTGCCCCCGCCCCGTCCGCTCCTCTGTGTCCCCCGCCCCGTCCGCTCCTCTGTGTCCCCGCCCCGTCCGCTCCTCTGTGTCCCCGCCCCGTCCGCTCCTCTGTGTCCCCGCCCCGTCCGCTCCTCTGTGTCCCCGCCCCGTCCGCTCCTCTGTGTCCCCGCCCCGTCCGCTCCTCTGTGTCCCCGCCCCGTCCGCTCCTCTGTGTCCCCGCCCCGTCCGCTCCTCTGTGTCCCCGCCCCGTCCGCTCCTCTGTGTCCCCGCCCCGTCCGCTCCTCTGTGTCCCCGCCCCGTCCGCTCCTCTGTGTCCCCGCCCCGTCCGCTCCTCTGTGTCCCCGCCCCGTCCGCTCCTCTGTGTCCCCGCCCCGTCCGCTCCTCTGTGTCCCCGCCCCGTCCGCTCCTCTGTGTCCCCGCCCCGTCCGCTCCTCTGTGTCCCCGCCCCGTCCGCTCCTCTGTGTCCCCGCCCCGTCCGCTCCTCTGTGTCCCCGCCCCGTCCGCTCCTCTGTGTCCCCGCCCCGTCCGCTCCTCTGTGTCCCCGCCCCGTCCGCTCCTCTGTGTCCCCGCCCCGTCCGCTCCTCTGTGTCCCCGCCCCGTCCGCTCCTCTGTGTCCCCGCCCCGTCCGCTCCTCTGTGTCCCCGCCCCGTCCGCTCCTCTGTGTCCCCGCCCCGTCCGCTCCTCTGTGTCCCCGCCCCGTCCGCTCCTCTGTGTCCCCGCCCCGTCCGCTCCTCTGTGTCCCCGCCCCGTCCGCTCCTCTGTGTCCCCGCCCCGTCCGCTCCTCTGTGTCCCCGCCCCGTCCGCTCCTCTGTGTCCCCGCCCCGTCCGCTCCTCTGTGTCCCCGCCCCGTCCGCTCCTCTGTGTCCCCGCCCCGTCCGCTCCTCTGTGTCCCCGCCCCGTCCGCTCCTCTGTGTCCCCGCCCCGTCCGCTCCTCTGTGTCCCCGCCCCGTCCGCTCCTCTGTGTCCCCGCCCCGTCCGCTCCTCTGTGTCCCCGCCCCGTCCGCTCCTCTGTGTCCCCGCCCCGTCCGCTCCTCTGTGTCCCCGCCCCGTCCGCTCGAGAGAGGAATTTTGTGTTAAAGGGAACCTGTCACCCCCAAAATTGACGTTGAGCTCAGCCCACCGGCACCAGGGTCTTATCTCCAGCATTCTGTAATGCATTCTGTAATGCTGTAGATAAGCCCCCGATGTATCCTCAAAGATGACAAAAAGAGGTTATATTATTTTCACCTGGGCGGTCCGATCCTGGGCCTCCCATCTTGATAGGATGACGTCCTCTTCTTGTCTTCACGCTGTGGTGCGCAGGCGCCGGGAAAGGTCAGAGAGGCCTGGGGCCTGCGCACTGCAGTACTTTGCGCTGGAGCCGCAGCGTGAAGACAAGAAGAGGACGTCGTCTGATGAAGATTGGAGGCGCCGGACCGCGATGCCCATCGGACCGGACCTGGACTGTCCCTTGGTGAGTATAATATAACCTCTTTTTCTCATTTTTAATTATTTTTATTTTTGGATACATCGGCGGGTTATCTACAGCATTCCAGAATGCATTACAGAATGCTGCAGATAAGCCCCTGATACTGGTGGGCTTAGCTCGCCCTCGATTTTGGGGGTGACAGGTTCCCTTTAAGCACCACAATACTGTTTTTGCAGCTAAAGCACAGGGGACTTTGGTACAAAATGTGTTTTGCTTTTTGTCATTAATTTGTCTTTAATGTTTAACCCCTTTACCCCCAAGGGTGGTTTGCACGTTAATGACCGGGCCAATTTTTACAATTCTGACCACTGTCCCTTTTATGAGGTTATAACTCTAGAACGCTTCTACAGATCGTGACATATTGTACTTCATGATGGTGCTAAAATTTCTTAAATATAACTTGCGGTTATTTGTGGGGAAAAAAACGGAAATTTGGCGAAAATTTTGAAATTTCGCAATTTTCCAACTTTGAATTTTTATGCCCTTAAATCACAGAGATATGTCACACAAAATACTTAATAAGTAACATTTCCCACATGTCTACTTTACATCAGCACAATTTTGGAACCAAAATTTTTTTTTTTGTTAGGGAGTTATAAGGGTTAAAAGTTGACCAGCAATTTCTCATATTTACAACACCATTTTTTTTTTTAGGGACCACATCACATTGAAGTCATTTTGAGGGGTCTATATGATAGAAAATACCCAAGTGTGACACCATTTCAAAAACTGCACCCCTCAAGGTGCTCAAAACCACATTCAAGAAGTTTATTAACCCTTCAGGTGTTTCACAGGAATTTTTGGAATGTTTAAATAAAAATGAACATTTAACTTTTTTTCACACAAAATTTATTTCCGCTCCAATTTGTTTTATTTTACCAAGGGTAACAGGATAAAATGGACCCCAAACGTTGTTGTACAATTTGTGCTGAGTACGCTGATACCCCATATCTGGGGGTAAACCACTTGTTGGGCGCATGGCAGAGCTCGGAAGGGAAGGAGTGCCATTTGACTTTTCAATGCAAAATTGACAGGAATTGAGATGGGACGCCATGTTGCGTTTGGAGAGCCCCTGATGTGCCTAAACATTGAAACCCCCCACAGGTGACACCATTTTGGAAAGTAGACCCCTTAAGGAACTTATCTAGATGTGTGGTGAGCACTTTGACCCAACAAGTGCTTCACAGAAGTTTATAATGCAGAGCCGTGAAAATAAAAAAATAATTTTTGTGAAAAAATATGATCTTTTCGCCCCCAAATTTTTATTTTTCCAAGGATAAGAGAAGAAATTGGACCCCAAAACTTGTTGTAATAATAATAATAATCTTTATTTATATAGCGCCAACATATTCCGCAGCACTTTACAATTAAGCGGGGACATATACCGACAAATTCAATACAAGTTAAGAGAATTTAAACAGTGACATTAGGAGTGAGGTCCCTGCTCGCAAGCTTACAATCTACAAGGAAATGGGGGGGACACAATAGGTGAAAAGTGCTTGTTATTTCAGGTCTGGCAATTATAATAAATAGGGATTTTCATATGAAGCTGCATGATCCGGTCATCAGCCCGTGTGTTTAAGTGCAATAGTCAAGTATCAAGTGCAGTTAGTCAAGTATCAAGTGCAGTTATCATGTGTATGGAGGGTGTGGAGACAGATGAGTAGTAGGGTGCAGATTCACATGCAGATAATATTTGGAAGGAGGGAACAGGACAAAGTTAGTTTACTGAGTAGTTGATGTGGTAGGCTTGTTTGAAGAGATGGGTTTCCAGAGCGCGCTTGAATAGGTTGGGGCGAGGTATCAGTCTGATCGTCTGGGGAAGTGCATTCCAGAGAGCTGGCGCAGCATGAGAGAAGTCTTGGAGACGGAGGTGTGAGGTTCGGATTACGGGGGATGTTAGTCTTAGGTCATTTGTACAACGGAGGGCACATGTAGGGCGATAGACAGAGATGAGAGAGGAGATATAAGGCGGTGCAGAACTGCGGAGGGCTTTGTGGGTGAGAGAGATGAGTTTATACTGGACCCTGTAGCGAATGGGTAGCCAGTGTAATGACTGGCACAAGATGGAGGCATCGGTGAAGCGGTTGGACAGAAATATGACCCTGGCTGCCCCATTTAAGATGGATTGGAGAGGAGAAAGTTTGGTAAGAGGGAGACCGATCAGAAGAGAGTTGCAGTAGTCCAGATGAGAATGAATGAGAGCGACAGTAAGAGTCTTAGCAGTTTCAAAGGTGAGAAAATGTTAGATTCTGGAGATGTTTTTAAGACGCAGGGGACAAGAGCGAGTGAGTGATCGGTTATAGGGAGTAAAGGAAAGTTCGGTGTCGAATATGACCCCAAGACAGCGGGCATGCTGTTTGGGAGTTATGGTTGAACCCTCCAGGGTAATTTCGATGTTGGGTAGAGTGAGGTTAGTAGAATGAAGAAACACAAGAAGTTCAGTTTTGGAGAGATTTAGTTTCAGATAGAGGGAGGACATGATGTTAGAGACGGCAGACAGACAATCCTTGGTGTTTTGAATTAGATTGGGGGTGATGTCAGGGGAAGAAGTGTATAATTGGGTGTCGTCAGCATAGAGATGGTACTGGAACCCAAATCTGCTGATTGTTTGTCCAATAGGGGCAGTGTATAGAGAAGAAGAGGGGGCCCAGGACTGAGCCCTGCGGAGCCCCGATAGTAAGGGGACGAGGAGAGGAAGAGGAGCCGGCAAAAGATACAGTGAAGGAGCGGTCAGAGAGGTAGGAGGAGAACCAGGAGAGGGCTGTGTCCTTGAGGCCTATGGAGAGGAGCATGGTGAGAAGGAGCTGGTGATCCACAGTATCAAATATGACAGATCCAGGAGAATCAGCAGAGAGCAATGACCTTTGGATTTAGCTGTTATTGGGTTATTAGAGACTTTAGTGAAGGCAGTTTCAGTGGAGTGTAAAGAGCGGAAACCAGATTGTAAGGGGTCGAGAAGAGCGTTATCCGAGAGATAGCGGATTAGACGGGAGTGGACCAAGCTTTCCAGGAGTTTAGAGATGAAGGAAAGGTTAGAGACAGGTCTGTAGTTAGCTGTGCAGTTCTGGTCCAGGGATGGCTTTTTAAGTAAAGGGTGTTGTGGCTGGTAATTCAGTACCACAATGGACATAGAAGTCAGAGCACATACAGTGATCTGACAATAACCCAAAAACATAGAACGAGCTCTGAGACGTGGGAACTCTGCTGACCGCAATCCCTAATCCTCTCCAACCACACTAGAGGCAGCCGTGGATTGCACCTAACGCTCCCTATGCAACTCGGCACAGCCTGAGAAACTAGCTAGCCTGAAGATAGAAAATAAGCCTACCTTGCCTCAGAGAAATACCCCAAAGGAAAATGCAGCCCCCCACATATAATGACTGTGAGTTAAGATGAAAAGACAACCGTAGAGATGAAATAGATTTAGCAAAGTGAGGCCCGACTTTCTGAACAGAGCGAGGATAGGAAAGGCAACTTTGCGGTCAACACAAAACCCTACAAACAACCACGCAAAGGGGACAAAAAGACCCTCCGTACAGACTAACAGCACGGAGGTACACCCTCTGCGTCCCAGAGTTTCCAGCAAGCAAGAAAAACCAAATAAACAAGCTGGACAGAAAAAACAGCAAACAAAAAAAAACACAAGAGCAACTTAGCTATGCAGAGCAGCAGGCCACAGGAACGATCCAGGAGGAAGCAAGTCCAATACTAGAACATTGACTGGAGGCAAGGATCAAAGCACTAGGTGGAGTTAAATAGAGCAGCACCTAACGACTTCACCACATCACCTGAGGAAGGAAACTCAGAAGCCGCAGTACCACTCTCCTGCACTAACGGAAGCTCATAGAGAGAATCAGCCGAAGTACCACTTGTGACCACAGGAGGGAGCTCTGCCACAGAATTCACAACAAAAGGGGTAATGATGGCATGTTTAAATGAGGAGGGAAAGATGCCTGAGGAAAGAGAGAGGTTAAATATTTTAGTCAGGTGAGTGGTGACCACTGGTGACAGAGACTGCAGGAGAGGTGAAGGAATTGGGTCACTATTGCAGGTTGTAGGCCGAGCAGAAGTGAGGAGCTTGGAAACTTCTTCTGAAACAGGCTCAAAGATGTCTAGTGAGCTTGAGGTGCGGCAGGGAAGGGGATCCAGGCACTGAGGAGATTGGGCTGAGATATCCTGATGGATGTGGTTGATTTTTTTTCTAGGAAATAAGTGGCCAGATCCTCGCCACTGGGATTGGAGATGGGGGCCTGTACATTAGGTTTCAGGAGGGAGTTTAAGGTTTCAAAAAGTCATTTTGGGTTGTTGGATAGTGAGGTGATGAGTGGTGAAGTAGGATTGTTTGGCCAGAGAAAGGGCAGAGTTATAGGTTTTGAGCATGAACTTATAGTGGATGAAGTCTTCTGCGAAGAGAGATTTTCTCCACTGCCGCTTTGCACACCTTGAGCAACGCTGAAGAAAGCATGTTTGCATAGTGTGCCAGGGCTGCCGTTGTCTGTGTTGGGTCTTTCTGCGTGTAGAAGGTGCTGCTTCATCCAGGGCATTCTTCAGTGTAATATTGAAGTGTGACAATGCCAAGTCTGGACAGGAGAGTGAGGAGATGGGGGCTAAAGATGTGTGGAGATTGTCCATAAGCTGCTGGGTATTAATGGTACGTGTATTCCGATAAGTGTGGTAAGTGGCGGTGTCCCGGGTGAGGAGACAATTGTTGACAGAGAAGGATAGAAGGTTGTGGTCCGAGAGCGGGAGAGTGGAGTTAGTAAAGTCGTGCAGCGATCCGGGACGGGAGAAAACCAGGTCCAGAGTATTCCCATCCTCATGTGTAGGAGAATTGGTAAACTGTGAGGTTGAATGAAGAAGTTAGAGAGAGAAGATGAGGCAGATTGGGAGAGGGGATCATTGATGGGGATGTTAAAGTCTCCCATGATGAAGGTGGGGATGTCACAGGATAGAAAGTGAGTAAGCCAGGTGGCAAAGTGGTCTAGAAACAGGCGGGGGGAGCCTGGAGGGCGATAAACAACCGCCACCCGCAAGTGGAAGGGCTTATAGAGTCTGACGTCGTGGACTTCAAAGGAAGGAAATGTAAGGGGGATGACCTGGAAAGCACATTGTGATGAAAGGAGTAAACCAACACCTCCACCCTGTCTGTTCTCAGGTCTGGTGGTATGTGAAAATTTCAGCCCACCAAACGAGAGAGCGGCAGCGGCGGTGGTGTCTGAGTGCTGGATCCAGGTTTCTGTAATAGCCAGAAGGTTAAGGGAACTAGAGAGGAAAAGATCGTGAATGTAAGTTAGTTTGTTACACACAGACCGTGCATTCCAGAGAGCACAGTGGAAAGCAGTAGGAGAAGGCTTACACTGAATGTTAATAAGATTAGCAGGGTTTCTATATGTAGCTGGAGGAGAGTAATGTATGCTGGTGGAGGGAGGTCCAGGGTTTGGGGACATGTTACCTGCAGCTAGTAGAAGGAGAAAAACAGAAACAGCAGGTGGTGGGATGATTTGTATGAACGTTTTGAGTGCTGCATGGCGGTAGTGGCTGGTTTGGAGTGGGTAAGAAATGTCAGTAGAGCCTCAGAGTTATACATGGGAGAAGGGAGGGGTGGATATGCAGCGCCCCAGAGATCTGGTCGTTGCAGTATGTCACTCTGCCACTAAGGGGACTGATGGTACGTCTGATGGCACTAAAGGAGTTCTGACCAGGTATCACCAGCACACATTACACTTCACACTCCGGCCACTAGGGGGAGAAAAAGGCTTTATTTATTGGGCCACTCACACTTGTAAAACTAGGGGTTGGATAGGAAGTTAGTGAGAAGCTGACTGGGTTGGATTCAGGCAACATCCTGTGGCAGGGGGTGTTGCAGGGAGAAGACACAGGGGGGTCCCTGTCAGGCGTGGGAACCTGGCAGGTACCTAGCGAACAGAGCAGAACGTTACGGAACCGCGCCTGCACACCCCGCGGCGGTATCCTAAGAGAGAGACACGAAGAGAAGGATATTGTGGAACAGTGAGAAACGAGATCAAGCACAAAGGAGAGCCAGTAGGAGTCGTGCCGTGAGACCGAGGCAACATCCTACTGAGGCGCGTGGCCGGAACACCGCGGGAGTAACTGACTCTAGGCCTTACTTCGAACTCCGCAGGACAGTTAATTATAGGTTGGCTGTCTACCTTACATTTCCTACGAAGACATAGGGGGCAACGCGTGGAGAGGGGTGTCTCTAGGATCCCGGAAGAGCTCCGAGCCTTCCCATCATACGGGTGCGTCCTAGCCATAACATACCTGGGGGACGAGAAACTAGAAACATCTGGAACTAAAGAGCGAGAGCTGTAGAGAACGAACGAGAACAGCAGTTGTGAGGACTATTCCAAATGCTCAGCAGGGTAGCACTACAACACACAGGCGCTAGTGGTAGGCAACGGTTTCCACCTGCGAAGGGAACTCTGGATGTGCCCATCGGACCGACCGGTCTCAGACAGCCCTGTTAACCGTGCTCTGGATTGAGGATCCTGAAGTCTTCAGTAAAGAAGTAAAGAGACTGCAACCTTGTGTCCTCTTTATTGACTGCACCTTACACCATCACCATCTACCTTATTGGGAAAGAAAAAAAATTAGCTTTGAACACTTTAAATCAGAAACCAAAAACAGGGAAAAAATAAAAACACAGGAGTGATGGATGGATAAAATACCCTGAGCAAAGCTTGCTAGATATGAATCTGTTCACACTTGCGCATGGAAGATGGAAGTGATGGAAGAATTGAACCATCTGTACCAGATCACAACATCTCGGACAACACCTTACCACCCTCAGGGAAATAGAGCCTGTGAACAGTTCAACCGCACTCTTATACGATACGATACACTTTATTGATCCCGTGGGAAATTATGGTATCACAGCAGCACGACTTAAATCATAAAAATCATAAAGGAATTACATAGTTGACATTACAGTTTGTTGACAGAAGAACATTATACATTAGAATAGGACATACACAACAAGTGAACTGAAATGTAGAGAAATAAGTAGACATTCACCTTGGTGGTTTAACCCTAATGTTATTGTTCATAATTGCCATACATAAGAAGGAAAAATATAGGAAATCGTTTGTGCCAAATGCCATGGGGCACAAACGATTTCCTATATTTTTCCTTCTTACACCTCAGAAGTATTAGCCGGTTACTGAAGGTGCTCTTCTGTCTCATGAATAGCTCATATAATGGATGTGCATTATTGTTCATAATTGCCATACACTTTCTCAGAGTTCTTTTCTCCACTACCTCCCCAAAAGAGTCCAGATTGCAGCCGACAGCAGAACTTGCCTTCTTAATAATCTTATTCAGCTTATTAGCATCAGAGGCCTGCACACTACTACCCCAGCACGTGATTGCAAAAAAGATGGCACTTGCCACCACAGATTGGTAGAACATTTCTAACATTTTGCTATACAGATGTTAAGAACGCTGGAGGAAGAGCCCGGAGGCCTGAATTCGTAGCTGAGTTAGTGTGGGTGTAGTTTACTGAAAGACACCCGTAAAATGTATAACCTTTATTCAATATCAATTCAGATTCACATAGTGTAAATACCCCTCAATATAATTGCCTATATAGCCCCGAGGCCTAAATTCGTAGCTGAGTTAGTGTGGGTGTACAACAACCGAATACATCGCACCATCGGTTACACTCCTTATACCTTGTTGTTCGGTGACCCAGGAAGTGACATTACCGACTGGAGCTGGACCCAGAGGAGGACTACCCATGGACGGGGGTGTCTACCTGGGTCCGAGAACATTGTAATCGCCTGCAGACTTTAAAGACCAGATTACAGGAAATGGAGCATTCAGAAACTACCCCTCTGCGAGAGACAGCTCTTCAAGCTAGGGACCGGGTGTTGGTTCGAGATAAACGCCCTCAAGATAAGCTGGAGTACCGGTGGGAGAATATTCTGTATCAGGTGAAGCGATGAATCAACTCCGAAGGGCCCGTCTAAGAGCTCCAACCTGAAGGGGAAGAAAACGCTTCCACTCGTATAGTCCACCGAAACATGCTTCAACTCTGTCAAGAGATCCTGACCGAATAGAGGAGGTGCAAGATGCTCCCGAAGTACCCCCATCAGACATTTCTGATTGTGAAGAAGAGGAAGATCCTGAATAGCCGCCTGTGAGACAAAGAGAGGCGAGAGCTTGCAGTCCCTATAATGGCTGTACCGTTGGAAATGGGCATGTCCCCGCCCTCACTGTACAACTCGTCTACCCAATTGGACTCAGCTACTCTTTCTGACTTGCAGCGCTCCGAATAGGCAACAGCCGGAATACCCCCCAACCGATACAATCAAGACCAATTTATTTGGCAACAAATTGTTCAAGGAATTGAAGAATGTCAATGTACTTTACAGGAACTCTTATCCATGGAGTGGTGAGGAAAAGGAAAGGGAGAGTGTAAGAAGATAGACCAGACCTGACTGGGGTACCTCTCTTGCATCGGCTTCGAAACCATCGGGGCTGTCACCATTGTTGCCTGGGGAAAGTTTTCTAACCCGGACTGACCTTTGCACTTGACAGCAGGGGGCAGGACCATGATAAAAGGCTCCGTGTGGGAAAGAGAGGGTAGACTTGGTGGGAAGACAGAGCGCGCAGCAGGGGAAGGTTTGTGCTCCATCCTATGAGCATTGTGTGAGCACAGGCCCGCGCTAGAGATTCCCTGTGTCCAGTTACACTGACTTTGGACAGACTTCTGACGGGTGCCCGTTGGCCCCTGTTACTGCTAGTTACAGACGTTTCGGGCCGGTGGATACTGTGCCCATTCTGCCTAAGACAAACCGGGTGACTCAACCATAACTGCGTTATTGCTCACCTGTATACCCCCGCCGAGATGAGTCACGCTACGGCGGTGTAACAGACTGTGCTGCACCCCGTATGACGAACCTAGGATCCAGGACCCCACTTGGAACAAAGAGGACTCATCCCCATCACCGGGAACTGGAGCTCCAGCTTCGACAGAACTAAACCGGAGTCATCATGCACCAGTTGCGCAGGCACCACCGTTGGAACTTAAAGGGAACCTGTCACCTGAATTTGGCGGGACCGGTTTTGGGTCATATGGGCGGAGTTTTCGGGTGTTTGATTCACCCTTTCCTTACTCGCTGTCTGCATGCTGGCTGCAATATTGGATTGAAGTTCATTCTATGTCCTCCGTAGTACACACCTGCACAAGGCAAGATTGCCTTATGCAGGCGTGTACTACGGAGGATAGATAATGAACTTCAATCCAATATTTCAGCCAGCATGCAGCCAGCGGGTAGGGAAAGGGTGAATCAAACACCCAAAAACTCCGCCCATATGACCCAAAACCGGTCCCGCCAAATTCAGGTGACAGGTTCCCTTTAAAGGCTCTGCAGCCAGGAAGCCGGCGGACTGATAAGTTTACCCTTTTATTAATAGTTGCTTAACCTGTTACCTCGCCCCGTATCCATATCTTGCCAATAACAACCCCCTATACATCCTGCTTAGTTCATTACCTCCCTGCGTGGCGTATACCCCTGTTAATAAACCTGTTAACTCTTGCTCTGCCTGCTGTCTGTTACTGCATCCTGTTACCTGTTGACACCTGCTCTACTCAGCATACATCAAATGTCCATTCCAACAGATGCTCAGTAGATTCTTGTCAATATGAACTGTTCTTCTCAGCACACAGTGACAATGCACTTTTTAATAAGCTCTGATCAAAAGCGACAAGCCGGCTTTAGAGCGCACTGTCATTGTACAGTGTCAGTAAAGAATGAGCGAGCAGAGGCCAGCGCCACCCCTACAAATGACATCACTTGCGATGGCGGGACTGGTCTCTGATTGCTCACTTTCTCCTTACAATGTGGACTGACTGTGCGCTCTGTTCTTAGCTCATCACTTCTGATCAGAGCTGGCGAGAGAGAAATGTTCTTTTTTTGGCTATTTTTGTTTTCTGATCTTTGGGGGCGCTTAGAATCAAAGAGTCGATCCCACCTTCAAAACAGAGGTTGAGCTATTTGGTGCACAACTATATTACAATGGATAATGGATCTTTTTGTGTTAACCCCTTTACCCCCAAGGGTGGTTTGCACGTTAATGACCGGGCCAATTTTTACAATTCTGACCACTGTCCTTTTATAAGGTCATAACTCTGGAACGCTTCAACGGATCCCGGTGATTCTGACATTGTTTTCTCGAGACATATTGTACTTCATGATAGTGGTAACATTTCTTTGATATTGATATATCAAATATATATATATATATATAAAATGAAAATTTGGCAAAAATTTCGCAATTATCCAACTTTGAATTTTTATGCAACTAAATCACAGAGATATTCAAAACAGAGGTGGAGGGCTCCATCTAATATAATCACAAAAGACAGGGGTTCAACCCACAGCATGACCTACAGTAAGATCCATAAACACCAAGAAAAAGATGTCATGCTATATAAAGGGGACCACCACACAATAACGAAAGTGTATTAAAAATAATAACTTCAAATACTTTATTATGTCGACCAAAAAGACACAAAACAACACACTACAATTTAAAAACATTTAAAAGAGACAAAAATAACATCATAGATTCCTATAAGGAACCTCCCCCTGGACACATGATATATAGTATATGATAGGAGTACAAATGACAAAATGATTGTTAGATCAAAGGTACAGCTGCTCTAGAAACACATTCGGACAGGTGACAAAACAGTACATAGCATAGCATATCAGTACAAAGTGAAAATAAGTATATATGCCTGGCCCAGTTCCCAGCACACAGTCATAGGCACTAGTACAAGAATATGTGGTCCTGTTATGAGGCCAGATGGTAGCTATAGAAATAAATCTAGCAAATATCCCAGATGTATACCATATACAACAAATATGTCCATATAGGCAAATAAAGACCAATATGTAGATGTATAGACGACGAATGTATCCCTTATGGACAGATAGTGACCAAGGGCTAGATAGAAAAGGTACACAGTATCTAGGATTAGTGAAGTAAATCACTTTAAACGCCCCCACATATATATCAGATGTATAGACAGCCAAGAGGTGATCAGCCTCTAATGCTGAAGTTCATTTATGGGGGTTGGCATTTGTCCCATATGCTAAGAAATTAGACTGAATGTTGTAATAGTCCTCAGCCTGGGCATGTAAACCTGAGGAAAACAGACTGGTACTGTTCTTAGGGACTATCTGGACCTGGTGAAGCTATCCAGAGCCCCACTATATATCGATACAGCCCCAATACACAATGTACGCAGCATATAGAAGAATAAGGCCCACTACATAGGGCAGAATGCTCCAGGCTAGAAGCAGCTATACCAATAGAACATGACCAAAAATACCCATCCTAATAGAGGTCCAGGGGGCAGAAGAAATTTTGAAATTTCGCAATTTTCCAACTTTGAATTTTTATGCCCTTAAATCACAGAGATATGTCACACAAGATACTTAATAAGTAACATTTCCCACATGTCTACTTTACATCAGCACAATTTTGGAACCAACATTTTTTTTAGGGAGTTATAAGGGTTAAAAGTTGACCAGCAATTTCTCATTTTTACAACACCATTTTTTTTTTTTAGGGACCACATCTCATTTGAAGTCATTTTGAGGGGTCTATATGATAGAAAATAACCAAGTGTGACACCATTCTAAAAACTGCACCCCTCAAGGTGCTCAAAACCACATTCAAGAAGTTCATTAACCCTTCAGGGGTTTCACAGGAATTTTTGGAATGTTTAAATAAAAATGAACATTTTAACTTTTTTTCACAAAAAATTTACTTCAACTCCAATTAGTTTTATTTTACCAAGGGTAACAGGAGAAATTGGACCCCAAAAGTTGTTGTACAATTTGTCCTGAGTACGCCGATACCCCATATGTGGGGGTAAAACATTGTTTGGGCGCATTGTAGAGCTCGGAAGGGAAGGAGGGCAATTTGACTTTTCAATGCAAAATTGACTGGAATTGAGATGGGACGCCATGTTGTGTTTGGAGAGCCCCTGATGTGCCTAAACATTGAAATCCCCCACAAGTGACACCATTTTGGAAAGTAGACCCCCTAAGGAACTTATCTAGATGCATGGTGAGTACTTTGACCCAATAAGTGATTCACAGAAGTTTATAATGCTGAGCCGTTAAAATAAAAAATCATATTTTTTCACAAAAATTATCTTTTTGCCCCCAATTTTTTATTTTCCCAAGGGTAGGAGAACAAATTGGACCCCAAAAGTTGTTGTACAATTTATCCTGAGTACGCTGATACCCCATATGTGGGGGAAAACCACTGTTTGGGCGTATGGGAGAGCTCGGAAGGTAAGGAGTGCTGTTTGACAGGAATTGAGATGGGATGCCATGTTGCGTTTAGAGAGCCACTGATGTGCCTAAATATTGAAACCCCCCACAAGTGACACCATTTTGGAAAGTAGACCCCCTAAGGAACTAATCTAGATGTGTGGTGAGCACTTTGAACCCCTAAGTGTTTCACTACAGTTATAAAACAGAGCCGTGAAAATAAAAAATCTTTTTTTTTTTCCACAAAAAATTATTTTTTAGCCCCCAGTTTTGTATTTTCCCTAGGGTAACAGGAGAAGTTGGACCACAAAAGTTGTTGTTTAATGTGTCCTGAGTAGCTGATACCCCATATTTTGGGGTAAACCCCTGTTTGGGCCCACAGGAGAGCTCGGAAGAGAAGGAGCACTGTTTTACTTTTTCAACGCAGAATTGGCTGGAATTGAGATCAGACGCCATGTCGCGTTTGGAGAGCCCTTGATGTGCCTAAACAGTGGAAACCCCCCAATTATAACTGAAACCCTAATCCAAACACATCCCTATCCCTAATCCCAACGGTAACCCTAACCACACCCCTAACCTTGACACACCCCTAACCCTAATCCCAACCCTATTCCCAACCGTAAATGTAATCCAAACCCTAACTTTAGCCCCAACCCTAACTGTAGCCTTAACCCTAGCCCCAGCCCTAACCCTAGCCCTAACCTTAACCCTAACCCTAACGGTAAAATGGAAATAAATACATTTTTTAAATTTTTCCCTAACTAAGGGGGTGATGAAGGGGGGTTTGACTTACTTTTATAGCGGGTTTTTTAGCGGATTTTTATGATTGGCAGCCGTCACACACTGAAAGACGCTTTTTATTGCAAAAAATATTTTTTGCGTTACCACATTTTGAGAGCTATAATTTTTCCATATTTTGGTCCACAGAGTCATGTGAGGTCTTGTTTTTTGCGGGATGAGTTGACGTTTTTATTGGTAACATTTTCGGGCATGTGACATTTTTTGATCGCTTTTTATTCAGATTTTTGTGAGGCAGAATGACCAAAAACCAGCTATTCATGAATTTCTTTTGGGGGAGGCGTTTATACCGTTCCGCGTTTGGTAAAATGGATAAAGAAGTTTTATTCTTCGGGTCAGTACGATTACAGCGATACCTCATTTATATCTTTTTATTTTTAGGTTTTGGCGCTTATATGATAAAAACTATGGTATAGAAAAAATAATTATTTTTGCATCGCTTTATTCTCAGGACTATAACTTATTTATTTTTTCGCTGATGATGCTGAATGGTGGCTCGTTTTTTGTGGGACAAGATGACGCTTTCAGCGGTACCATGGTTATTTATATCCGTCTTTTTGATCGCGTGTTATTCCACTTTTTGTTTGGCGGTATGATAATAAAGCGTTGTGTTTTGCCTTGTTTTTTTTTTTTATTTTACAGTGTTCACTGAAGGGGGTAATTAGCGGGACAGTTTTACAGGTCGGGACGTTACGGACGCATATATATATATATATATATGTATTAGTCAGAATTGGAACAGCATCACGTATTACCGCAGTTGTCGTGCAGCGCTTTCCCAACCAATGTTCAAATGGCTTCCAATAATAGAGATAAAAAAAGGAAAACAGCACAAAAATTAAACAAAAACGGGCTTTAATGCCTGAACGGCGTGGCAACGTTTCGGATATGGTATCCTTTCTCAAGCTTATATATATTTTTTAGGAATTTTTTTAAAATTTTTTTTACACATGTGAATATATTTTTTTTTTACACTATAACATTGCCCCAGAAGGGGCATCATGTTATAGTGTAAGATCGCTGATCTGACACTTTGCTGTGCACTGTGTCAGATCAGCGATCTGACGTGCACTCCTGGAGGCTTCCCGGTGCCTGCTCCGAGCAGGCGCTGTGAAGCCACCTCCCTGCAGGACGTCAGCTGCGATAGTCAGTTGACACCCGGCCACGATCGGCCGCGCTCCCCCCGTGAGCGCGGCCGATCGCTATGACGTACTATCCCGTCGAGGGTCAGATAGGCCCAGGTCACCTCGACGGGATAGTACATCTAAGGTCAGAGAGGGGTTAAAGTGGTGAAAAACAGATAATAGGGATGCGTGACTCCCTCTTAGGCTGCTTTCACACATCAGTTTTTTGCCATCCATCACAATCCATCGAATTGTGAAAAAAACGGATCCGTCGCAGATTGTGAAAAACTGATGCGACAGATGTTTATTTTTGCCGGATCTGACTAGCTGATCCAGCTAATTGGATCCTAAAAAAATCGGAGCATGCTCAGTTAAAAAACGGGATCAGTCGCCGAATCCGTCGCTGTCCGTTTTTTCGACGGACACAAAAAAAGTTACTATGTCGGTTTTCTCCGGGTGCCGGATAAACTATTTTCGACGGATCTGGCGAAAAGCGGATGAAATGTGAGGCCATCCCTCGCAATTAATTTGTCTTAAATGAAAAAAAACATAAAAGAGAATGAAGCAAAAAGCAAAACATTGATAATTTCACACAAAACTCCAAAAATGGGCCAGACAAAAGTATTGGCACCCTCAGCCTAATACTTGGTTGCACAACCTTTAGCCAAAATAACTGCGACCAACCGCTTCTGGTAACCATCAATGAGTTTCTTACAATGCTCTGCTGGAATTTTAGACCATTCTTCTTTGGCAAACTGCTCCAGGTCCCTGATATTTGAAGGGTGCCTTCTCCAAACTGCCATTTTTAGATCTCTCCACAGGTGTTCTATGGGATTCAGGTCTGGACTCATTGCTGGCCACCTTAGAAGTCTCCAGTGCTTTCTCTCAAACCATTTTCTAGTGCTTTTTGAAGTGTGTTTTGGGTCATTGTCCTGCTGGAAGACCCATGACCTCTGAGGGAGACCCAGCTTTCTCACACTGGGCCCTACATTATGTTGTAAAATTTGTTGGTAGTTTTCAGACTTCATAATACCATGCACACGGTCAAGCTATTCAATGCCAGAGGCAGCAAAGCAACCCCAAAACATCAGGGAACCTCCGCCATGTTTGACTGTAGGGACCGTGTTCTTTTCTTTGCCTCTTTTTTTTCTCCTGTAAACTCTATGTTGATTGACACGATAATGCAAAAAACCATAGCTGAGGGATTTTTGCACATCTGACCATGGTCCTGAAAGCATATGGCAGCTGTGACCCCTCTCTCTCTCTCTCTCTCCCCCACTGAATACAACAAACCAGCCCTAGGGCAGACACTGGGTAACTTGAAGCTTGTGTGTGAGCAGGGTGTGGCTTTAAACTGCAGGTGACCAATCCTGCAAAGCCACCTGTTGTTGTAGTCTAAGAACATAAATATCTCTGACCTCAGTACATTTCATTAACCAGCCCTTTAGTGATGTCACGAGGCTGCAGTTTATAAGTCTCTACACTTAACCCAGCCTTCAGTCTTACCTGAGGAGCTCTTACTGCCAGCTCCCTGATGAACTGGGATATTTGGAGCTCCGCCCACTAGCCTGGTTTTGCCTGAAATGACCTGAACACATGTAAGTGTTAACTTCTCATTTAATCCCTGTTATTTTATAATTACCCTTGTACATATTTTCAATTGTCTCATTTGTAACATCCTTGTAATATTTTGATAAACACTGCCTAATCTTTCGGAGTAAAATATTTAAACTACTAGTTTTGTTCTTCCTGCTCTAAAATGTACCCTAAGTCTTCTGAAGGGAATTACGTTACTGTTTTGGGTTAGCTTCGGACCCGTTTAATTGAAGCTAATGGCAGAATACCTTGTTTTGTGCTTTTGGGAGTTGTCATAGCGACGGCGGCGTTGATAATTATTGTTCCTGCCTGAGTGGGAGTAGTTATATCGCCTTGCTGCAGCGTGCCCAATAGCCAGTACCTAGCAGGCAGCCTTTCTGGCAACTAATTACCCTAGGTGCAGTACCTAATCTGACCTGAGGGTAAGGGGGCGCCAGAGAGCTGCAAGTTTGCAAGCGGAACTGTAAAGCGGGATATACATAAATCCCTGCAGTTCGTGTTCTATTGCAGAGCAGTGGGATAACTAAAATAAGCCCCTGCGGTAAACTAAGAGGTCAATAGCCTTGTGTGTGTTTTCATCACATTGTAGAAGTGGAGGAATAACTAAGATAAGCCACCCTTCACATGTGATAGCCGTCTGTTGGCCTAAAGACACCCCGATCCGTGACGGTCACGGTGTGAATCGTGACATTGATGCCTTTGCCCAAAAAGCTCTACTTTTGTCTCATCTGACCAGAGAACATTCTTCCAAAACGTTTTAGGCTTTCTCAGGTAAGTTTTGGCAAACTCCAGCCTGGCTTTTTTATGTCTCGGGGTAAGAAGTGGGGTCTTCCTGGGTCTCCTACCATACTGCCCTTTACTTTTGTACCCTCGGACTGCAGGGCAGCTTGAACTTGTTTAGATGTTAGTTGAGGATCTTTATCCAACATCCGCACAATCTTGCGTTGAAATCTCTTGTCAATTTTCCTTTTCCGTCCACATCTAGGGAGGTTAGCCACAGTGACATGGGCTTTACACTTCTTGATGACACTGCGCACGGTAGACACAGGAACATTCAGGTCTTTGGAGATGGACTTGTAGCCTTGAGATTGCTCATGCTTCCTCACAATTTGGTTTCTCAAGTCCTCAGACAGTTCTTTGGTCTTCTTTCTTTTCTCCATGCTCAATGTGGTACACACAAGGACACAGGACAGAGGTTGAGTCAACTTTAATCCATGTCAACTGGCTGCAAGTGTGATTTAGTTATTGCCAACACCTGTTAGGTGCCACAGGTAAGTTACAGGTGCTTTTAATTACACTAATTAGAGAAGCATCACATGATTTTTGTAACAGTGCCAATACTTTTGTCCACCTCCTTTTTTATGTTTGGTGTGGAATTATATCCAATTTGGCTTTAGGACAATTCTTTTTGTGTTTTTTCATTTAAGACAAATTAAATGAAGATAATAATACCAAAGAATTTGTGATTGCAATCATTTTCAGGAAGAAATCGAGTATTATCTGACAGAATTGCAGGGGTGTCAGCACTGGCGTAGCTAGCGCTTTTGCCGCCCGGGGCTGTTCCCGAGTTTGGCGCCCCCCCCCCATTGCCGTCACTCAACGCCGGGCACCGCCCCTTCAGCGCTGTTTACCCATGAAATCCGGCGCCTGCGCTGTGTATCTCTGTTTGGTACAGGCGCAGAGAGCTCTGGCCATCTGATGTCACAGCTAGGCTTGCAGACTGCGCCTGTGCGGCGAGTGCGGCCACCCACCTTGGTAAACCCAGCCCCGCAGTGTGTTATGCATTATGCAGAGTGCGGGGCTGGGATTCACAAGCAGGGCGGCCACACAGGCGCAGTCTGCAAGCCTGGCTGTGACGTCAGACGGCCAGAGCTCTCTGCGCCTGCACCAGACAGTGATACACAGCGCAGGCGCCGGATTTCATGGGTAAACAGCACGGAGGGGGTGGCGCCCGGAGCCCCTGAAGATTTGAGTGACGGCAATGTGGTGTTACAAGCAGGGGGGTGAGGACCTGCCTCCGTGGATAAAGACAGGTATTTTGGCGAAAATATAAAACGCTTTATTTTGGTAATACATGCACCTAAAACTAAAAGAGCCACCTTGTTAGAATACAGCATCACTGCTGCACAAGGTGGCTCTTTTAGTTTATAACGGCTGGAGGGGGTGACAGTCGGACTGGGGTGTCTGGGGCCCACCAGAGGAATGGACTCTAGGGGCCCACCCTACAGCTATATGCAATTATCTGTCATTATAGTGGAGCATCAGCTGTAAAACACCGGCGGCTGCTGCACATCTACCATGTGCCCCAATAACTGGGATGTATAATTACGGTAGTTTACATTAATGGGGTTCTTGGTTAAAACAAGTTATCACCCATCCATGGGCTCCACAGGATAGGTGATCGCTTAGATCCGACCATTAGAAACTGCACCGATCGGAAGAATGGGGAATTTTTATCCCTGACAGGACACTTTTATCACTATTTTAAAATGCAGCGGCAGGTGGGATTTCTGACCGCAGCTCCATTCATTCTCTTTGGGGCTTCCAGAAAAAAACAAGTGCAGCCACAGAGTGAATGAATGGATCAGTGATCTAGTCGGACTTGCTACTCCAGTCTAATGGGGATAAACAGTTCCACATTTTGCTGAATGGGTCCAAGCAGTCAGACCCCCACCAATCAATACGTTATCACTTATCCTGTGGAGAGGTGATTACTTTTTTCCACAGGAAACCCCCTGTAAGTGCATCTCTGCCGCTGTGTACAAAGCATTAAAACTCTATTGGAAATAAACAATCTTCTCCTAATTAATATCAGAGAGCACAAATGACCGCCATACACAACACAATCCACCATACCAAGACCAATACCACCACATACAGGAAGAAATACCACCACACCATGACCAGACCACACCACATAGTGACCGAATAATACTACATATAAGGGACAAATACCGCCACACCATGACCAGATCACATATTACCACCACTTGGTGACCAAATAGCACATACAAGGGACAAATACCACAACACCATTTCCAGACCACATATTACCACCACATAGTGACTGAATACTACAATACTGGGCAGCACGGTGGCGCAGTGGTTAGCACTACAGCCTTGCAGCGCTGGAGTCCTGGGTTCTAGTCCCACCCAGGACAACATCTGCAAAGAGTTTGTATGTTCTCTCCGTGTTTGCGTGGGTTTCCTCCGGGCACTCCGGTTTCCTCCCACATTCCAAAGACATACTGATAGGAATTCTAGATTGTGAGCCCAATCGGGGACAGTGATGATAATGTGTGCAAAACTGTAAAGCGCTGTGGAATATGTTAGCGCTATATAAAAATAAAGATTATTATTTTATTATTATTACTGATCAGTAATAATAAAAAAAAAACACAATACTATCACCATAAGTGCCAGTATTCACAGGAGATCTGTACTTAGTATGCAGTGTCTGTGTAGAGGTAATACAGAGATTACTGGTGGTGTTATACACAGGAGCTCTGTATATAATGTATAGGTAATACAGAGATCACTGGTGGTGTTATACACAGGAGCTCTGTATATAATGTACAGGTAATACAGTGAGCACTGGTGACATTATACACAGGACCTCTGTATATAGTATACAGTGTATAGTGTCAGTGTAAAGGTAACAGTGACTCACCAGTGACGTCTCTAGGTGAAGTCCTTCATCTTTCATCCAGCACAGACCGCCATCATTTCTTCCAGCCAGGGCTCGTTTCTGCACGAAATAACACAGTTATCTCAAGCTCCGCTTGCAGAACACATTACTTAATTTTTCACAACTTCTACATTACACCACATGAAGAAAAAAAGGTGATATAGTGTCACTCTGCACAGTAACCGGACCGCCCCCCCCCATTTAAAACAGTATACTCAAAAAATAAAATATATACATCACTGCAGTAATAATATCCCTTAATTAGCCCCTATGGTAATAATATTCCCCATCCTGGCCCCGTGTATCTCATTCCTGGCTCCAGCCATATGTTCTCGCATCCTGCCCTCATGAGTATCCATCCTGCCCCATATGATCTCCCCATCCTGCCCCATCTGTCTCCATCGTATCCATCCTGCCCCATGTCTTTCATTCTGCCCCGTGTCTCCAATCATGCCCCGTATCTACATTCTGCCCATGCCTCCAGTCCTGCCCCCAGTGTGTCCAGCAATCTGCCCCAGTGTGTCCAGCATATTACCCCCAGTGTGTCCAGCAACCTGCCCCAGTATGTCCAGCATCTTGCCCCAGTGTCCAGCAATCTACCCCAGTATGTCAAGCATATTGCCCCAGTGTGTCCAGCAATCTGCCCCAGTATGTCCAGCATATTGCCCCAGTATGTCAAGCATATTGCCCCAGTGTGTCCAGTATTGCCCCCGGACAGTGTGTCCAGCAATCTGCCCCAGTGTGTCCGGCACTTTGCCCCAATGTGTCCAGCATATTACCCCCAGTGTGTCCAGCATTTCCCCCAGTGTGTCCAGCATTGCCCCCAGTGTGTTCAGCAATCTGCCCCAGTGTCCAGCATTGCCCCCAGGGTGTCCAGCAATCTGCCCCAGTGTGTCCAGCATTGCCCCAGTGTGTCCAGCAATCTGCCCCAGTGTGTCCAGCATTGCCCCAGTGTGTCCAGCAATCTGCCGCAGTGTCCAGCATTGCCCCAGTGTGGCCAGCAATCTGCCCCAGTGTCCAGCATATTACCCCCAGTGTGTCCAGCAATCTGCCCCAGTGTCTCCAGCATTGCCCCCAGTGTGTCCAGCAATCTGCCCCAGTTTGTCCAGCATATTGCCCCAGTGTGTCCAGCAATCTGCCCCAGTGTGTCCAGCAATCTGCCCCAGTGTGTCCAGCAATCTGCCCCAGTGTCCAGCATTGCCCCAGTGTGTCCAGCAATCTGCCCCAGTGTCCAGCATATTACCCCCAGTGTGTCCGCAATCTGTCCCAGTGTCTCCAGCATTGCCCCCAGTCTGCCCCAGGGTCTCCAGCATTGCCCCAGTGTGTCCAGCAATCTGCCCCAGTGTCCAGCATTGCCCCAGTGTCCAGCATTGCCCCAGTGTGTCCAGCAATCTGCCCCAGTGTCCAGCATATTACCCCCAGTGTGTCCAGCAATCTACCCCAGTGTCTCCAGCATTGCCCCCAGTGTGTCCAGCAATCTGTCCCAGGGTCTCCAGCATTGCCCCAGTGTGTCCAGCAATCTGCCCCAGTGTCCAGCATTGCCCCAGTGTGTCCAGCAATCTGCCCCAGTGTCCAGCATATTACCCCCAGTGTGTCCAGCAATCTGCCCCAGTGTCCAGCATATTACCCCCAGTGTGTCCAGCAATCTGCCCCAGTGTCCAGCATATTACCCCCAGTGTGTCCAGCAATCTGCCCCAGTGTCTCCAGCATTGCCCCAGTGTGTCCAGCAATCTGCCCCAGTGTCCAGCATATTACCCCCAGTGTCCAGCATTGCCCCAGTGTGTCCAGCAATCTGCCCCAGTGTCCAGCATATTACCCCCAGTGTGTCCAGCAATCTGCCCCAGTGTCTCCAGCATTGCCCCATTGTGTCCAGCAATCTGCCCCAGTGTCCAGCATATTACCCCCAGTGTGTCCAGCAATCTGCCCCAGTGTCCAGCATATTACCCCCAGTGTGTCCAGCAATCTGCCCCAGTGTCCAGCATATTACCCCCAGTGTGTCCAGCAATCTGCCCCAGTGTCCAGCAATCTGCCCCAGTATCCAGCATTGCCCCAGTGTGTCCAGGAATCTGCCCCAGTGTCCAGCAATCTGCCCCAGTGTCCAGCAATCTGCCCCAGTGTGTCCAGCATTGCCCCCAGTGTCCAGCAATCTGCCCCAGTGTGTCCAGCAATCTGCCCCAGTGTCCAGCATATTACCCCCAGTGTGTCCAGCAATCTGCCCCAGTGTCCAGCAATCTGCCCCAGTGTCCAGCATTGCCCCAGTGTGTCCAGGAATCTGCCCCAGTGTGTCCAGGAATCTGCCCCAGTGTCCAGCAATCT
This sequence comes from Ranitomeya imitator, assembly GCF_032444005.1. Classification (NCBI taxonomy): domain Eukaryota; kingdom Metazoa; phylum Chordata; class Amphibia; order Anura; family Dendrobatidae; genus Ranitomeya; species Ranitomeya imitator. The sequence goes on along the minus strand of NW_027193295.1, from coordinate 91,565 downwards.
GCCCCAGTGTCCAGCATATTACCCCCAGTGTGTCCAGCAATCTGCCCCAGTGTCCAGCAATCTGCCCCAGTGTCCAGCAATCTGCCCCAGTGTCCAGCATTGCCCCAGTGTGTCCAGGAATCTGCCCCAGTGTCCAGCAATCTGCCCCAGTGTCCAGCAATCTGCCCCAGTGTGTCCAGCATTGCCCCCAGTGTCCAGCAATCTGCCCCAGTGTGTCCAGCATATTACCCCCAGTGTGTCCAGCAATCTGCCCCAGTGTCCAGCATATTACCCCCAGTGTGTCCAGCAATCTGCCCCAGTGTCCAGCAATCTGCCCCAGTGTCCAGCAATCTGCCCCAGTGTCCAGCATTGCCCCCAGTGTGTCCAGCAATCTGCCCCAGTGTCCAGCATTGCCCCCAGTGTCCAGCAATCTGCCCCAGTGTCCTGCATTGCCCCAGTGTGTCCAGCAATCTGCCCCAGGGTCTCCAGCATTGCTCCAGTGTGTCCAGCAATCTGCCCCAGTATCCAGCATTGCTCCAGTGTGTCCAGCAATCTGCCCCAGTGTGTCCAGCAATCTGCCCCAGTATCCAGCATTGCTCCAGTGTGTCCAGCAATCTGCCCCAGTGTCCAGCAATCTGCCCCAGTGTCCTGCATTGCTCCAGTGTGTCCAGCAATCTGCCCCAGTGTCCAGCATTGCCCCCAGTGTCCAGCAATCTGCCCCAGGGCCTCCAGCATTGCTCCAGTGTGTCTAGCAATCTGCCCCAGGGTCCAGCAATCTGCCCCAGTGTCCTGCATTGCCCCAGTGTGTCCAGCAATCTGCCCCAGGGTCTCCAGCATTGCTCCAGTGTGTCCAGCAATCTGCCCCAGTGTCCTGCATTGCTCCAGTGTGTCCAGCAATCTGCCCCAGGGTCTCCAGCATTGCCCCAGTGTGTCCAGCATTGCCCCCAGACAGTGTGCCCAGCAATCTATCTGCCCCAGTGTGTCCAGCATATTACCTCCAGTGTGTCTGAGTCAGACATAAAGAAAAAAAAAAGTAAAATCCTCACCTCTTCCGTTCCCAGCGCAGGTCCGGTGCACTCAGCGTCTCTCTGGCTCTGCAACGCTCAGGACAGAGAGGCTAAGTGTGCAGTGATGACGTCATCGCACCCCCTGCCCTGAGACGTCGCAGAGTCAGAGGGCGCTGAGGACACTGCAGCTGCCGCAGGAACCAGGAGAGGTGAGTATTAGAACGGGGGGACCAATGTCAGCGCTGGCATCAGGGGGGGGCCCTAGTCGTGGCGGCGGTCGGCGCCGCCCGAAGATTTAAAGGGCCCGCGTCTCTATTTTTTTTTCTTCCTCCTCCTCCTCCTCTCTGGGTCGGACCCGCCTCACACCCCCCCCCCCCCCCTGCACCCTCCTTCCTACGCCACTGGGTGTCAGTACTTTTGGCCACAACTGTACATTAGAGTTGTCCACTCTCCCTCCCTATGCTGTTATTAATCTATGTTCTGGGTATAAGGTAATAAATGTCATAAAAAAGTGTTAATAATGAAAAGAGATGTAGTGCAATATGTTGTTATCCATTTTGCTTGGTCCTGTTATTTATTCATTGTATGTTTTGGTAGTGCTGTCAGAAAATCTCAGCAGGCGGTGTGTGAGCAAAGTTGTTGTTTTTTTTTAATACCAATTCTATCCACAGTTTAGAGGGCGATGATGGAGCCAGTCTAACGATCTAGTTAGGACGACTATGTCAGGGTATAAGGCCATAGACTAAAGCCTCACAGTAAACGATCCCTGAATATCGGGCACATCCATAGCCTTATTACTGCCCCCTGAAACATGACCACAGTCTAGGGAGAGTCATTGAGAAAAATGAGGAAACACGAACTAAAAACATTTAACTGATCAATATCATAAAACACAAAAGTAAAACTGTGATGTATTTTATATACTAATAATACAATGATGTCGCTATTCCATGGTGTTTCACCATTCAGAGGTTCCAGGTTCAATGTCAGACACTGAGTGTTGGACACAAAAGGTAATAAGTGTTTGTAGAATAAGGTCCGGCCACCGGCCACTATCTGTATAAAGACTGAATTTTATCAGTTAACAGAATACATAGTTACGTTTGATAAATGTGAAAAAAATGTAAGTAAACCTAGAAGTATTTTTATTTATTTTTTATTGTAATTAATAATAATCTTTATTTTTAGATAGTGCTAAATTCCCTATCAGTATGTCTTTGGAATGTGGGAGGAAACCGGAGAACCCGGAGGAAACCCACGCAAACACGGAGAGAACATACAGACTCTTTGCAGATGTTGTCCAAGGTGGGATTTGAACCCAGCGCTGCAAGGCTGCTGTGCTAACCACTGAGCCACCGTGCTGCCCATATAACTAATAATAGGATGGAAGGATAAGGGAGGGGTGAAACTAGGAACAGAACCAGTAGACACAATCATAGTCAGGGAGTCAGCCGGGGTCAGATGCCAGGTGATCAGTAGAAGAATGTGAAGGTCCTTCTATACAGGTAATTAATAATAGGATAGAAGGACAATTTTTTTTTTGTAATTAATAATAGGATAGAAGGATAAAGGACAGAATCAGTAGACACAATCATAGTCAGGGAGTCAGCCGGGGTCAGATGCCAGGTGATCAGTAGAAGAATGTGAAGGTCCTTCTATACAGGTAATTAATAATAGGATAGAAGGACAATTTTTTTTTTGTAATTAATAATAGGATAGAAGGATAAAGGACAGAATCAGTAGAGACAATCATAGTCAGGGAGTCAGCCGGGGTCAGATGCCAGGTGATCAGTAGAAGCAGTGATGGTGGATCTGCTGGACTTCTTGTCTTTCAGATGGTTTTAGGGCAACAGGCGCAACAAGCAAATGCTCGAGCAGCCCTGGATAATCCGCGCCGGTGGGATGATAAGATCCGGCGGAAGACGGAACCTGTGAGAACAGAAGTAAATATAATGTAAGTGATGGGACTCCATATGGCACCATACTACTGTGCGGTCACTGTGGCTGCACGGCAGAGGAATATTATCACACAGAGGTCAGGGATCATTGTCAGCCATCATACATGTGAGGTCAGGGATCATTGTCAGCCATCATACATGTGAGGTCAGGGATCATTGTCAGCCATCATACATGTGAGGTCAGGGATCATTGTCAGCCATCATACATGTGAGGTCAGGGATCATTGTCAGCCATCATACAAGTGAGGTCAGGGATCATTGTCAGCCATCATACATGTGAGGTCAGGGATCATTGTCAGGCATCATACATGTGAGGTCAGGGATCATTGTCAGCCATCATACATGTGAGGTCAGGGATCATTGTCAGCCATCATACATGTGAGGTCAGGGATCATTGTCAGCCATCATACTTGTGAGGTCAGGGATCATTGTCAGCCATCATACATGTGAGGTCAGGGATCATTGTCAGCCATCATACATGTGAGGTCAGGGATCATTGTCAGCCATCATACATTTGAGGTCAGGGATTATTGTCAGCCATCATACATGTGAGGTCAGGGATCATTGTCAGCCATCACACATGTGAGGTCAGGGATCATTGTCAGCCATCATACTTGTGAGGTCAGGGATCATTGTCAGCCATCATACATGTGAGGTCAGGGATCATTGTCAGCCATCATACATGTGAGGTCAGGGATCATTGTCAGCCATCATACATTTGAGGTCAGGGATCATTGTCAGCCATCATACATGTGAGGTCAGGGATCATTGTCAGCCATCACACATGTGAGGTCAGGGATCATTGTCAGCCATCACACATGTGAGGTCAGGGATCATTGTCAGCCATCACACATGTGAGGTCAGGGATCATTGTCAGCCATCACACATGTGAGGTCAGGGATCATTGTCAGCCATCACACATGTGAGGTCAGGGATCATTGTCAGCCATCATACATGTGAGGTCAGGGATCATTGTCAGCCATCATACATGTGAGGTCAGGGATCATTGTCAGCCATCATACATGTGTGGTCAGGGATCATTGTCAGCCATCACACATGTGAGGTCAGGGATCATTGTCAGCCATCACACATGTGAGGTCAGGGATCATTCAGCGACCAATCAGCGACGGGCACAGTCCGGCGGCAAAATGGCCGTTCCTTACTCCCCGCAGTCAGTGCCCGCAGTCCATACTCCCCCCCCAGTCAGCGCTCACACAGGGTTAATGGCAGCGTTAACGAACCGCGTTATGCCGCGGTGTAATGCACTCCGTTAACGCAGCTATTAACCCTGTGTGACCAACTTTTTACTATTGAAGATGCCTATGCAGCATCAATAGTAAAAAGATCTAATGTTAAAAATAATTAAAAAAAATAAAAAATAGTTATATACTCACCGTCCGTCGGCCCCTCGGATCCAGAATAGGCCTTTCCTTCTCCTCGCGACGCTCCGTTGACCGCTCCTTGCATTGCGATCTCGCGAGACCGCTACGTCATCATCTTGCGAGACCGCAATGCACTCTTGAGACCGGAGTGTGCGAGGAGCATCGGTAAGCGCTTCGCCTGGATCCGTGGGCCAACGGAAGTTGAGTATATAACTATTTTTTACTTTAATTCTTTTTTTAACAGGGATATGATGCCCACATTGCTATATACTACGTGGGCTGTGCAATATAGTACGTGGGCTGTGCAATATACTACGTGGGCTGTGCAATATACTACGTGGGCTGTGCTATATACTGCGTGGGCTGTGCAATACACTGCATGGGCTGTGCAATATACTACGTGGGCTGTGCAATATACTGTGTGGGCTGTGCTATATACTGTGTGGGCTGTGCAATACACTGCATGGGCTGTGCAATATACTACGTGGGCTGTGCAATATACTATATGGGCTGTGCAATATACTGTGTGGGCTGTGCAATATACTATATGGGCTGTGCAATATACTGTGTGGGCTGTGCTATATACTGTGTGGGCTGTGCAATATACTACGTGGGCTGTGCAATATACTACGTGGGCTGTGCAATATACTACGTGGGCTGTGCAATATACTACGTGGGCTGTGCTATATACTGTGTGGGCTGTGCAATACACTGCATGGGCTGTGCAATATACTACGTGGGCTGTGCAATATACTATATGGGCTGTGCAATATACTGTGTGGGCTGTGCAATATACTGTGTGGGCTGTGCAATATACTGCGTGGGCTGTGCAATATACTACGTGGGCTGTGCAATATACTGCGTGGGCTGTGCTATATACTACGTGGGCTGTGCAATACACTGCATGGGCAGTGCAATATACTACGTGGGCTGTGCAATATACTACGTGGGCTGTGCTATATACTGTGTGGACTGTGCAATACACTGCGTGGGCTGTGCAATATACTGCGTGGGCTGTGCTATATACTGCATGGGCTGTGCAATATACTACGTGGGCTGTGCAATATACTATGTGGGCTGTGCAATATACTGCGTGGGCTGTGCAATATACTACGTGGGCTGTGCAATATACTATGTGGGCTGTGCAATATACTGCGTGGGCTGTGCAATATACTGCGTGGGCTGTGCAATATACTGCGTGGGCTGTGCTATATACTACGTGGGCTGTGCAATATACTAACTGGGCTGTGCAATATACTACGTGGGCTGTGCAATATACTACGTGGGCTGTGCAATGTACTATGTGGCTGTGCAATACACTACATGGCTGTGCTATACACTACGTGGACTGTGCTATACACTATGTGGCCTGTGTTATACACTACGTGGCCTGTGTTATACACTACGTGGCCTGTGTTATACACTACATGGGCTGTTATGCGCTACGTGGGCTATGTTATATGCTACATGGGCTATTATAAACTATGTGGCTGTGTTATATGCTATGTGGGCTGTTATACACTCCGTGGGCTGTGTTATATACTACGTGGCTGTGCTATATACTCCGTGGGCTGTGCTATATACTCCGTGGGCTGTGCGATATACTACGTGGCTGTGCTATATACTGCGTGGCTGTGCAATATACTACGTGGCTGTGCAATATACTATGTGGCTGTGCAATATACTATGTGGCTGTGCAATATACTACGTGGCTGTGCTATTTACTACGTGGGCTGTTATATACTACGTGGCTGTGCTATTTATTATGTGGGCTATTATATACTACGTGGCTGTGCTACATACTACGTGGCCGGCCGCGAACAATCAGAGACAGGCGGAGTCTGGCCACGAATTGGCGCGGGATTTGAACCACGCTTCGCTAATTGGTCGCGGCCGGCCGAAGACTGTGTATTCAATGTATTATTCTAAAATCTTCATAAATAAACTACATACATATTCTAGAATACTCGATGCGTTAGAATCGGGCTACCATCTAGTTATATCATAATAGGGCAGAATAAGTCCTATATAATGTACATAATCCCATCTGAGGGGCATTAGATGTGTCACTGATCTAGAGCAGTAAGGGCCCTGTGTGCCACCATGTGGTGCATCACTGATGATATTCTACTATAAGAGATTATGTCACCTTATGATGATGGAGGTTACTGGACGCTACAACGTATCTCACAGAATCCATGAAAGAAACTACAAAATTAGGGAACTAGAGGTACAGTATGGGCCCATGGGCAACATAATTGGGATCCATGAAACATGGATAACATAGGATAACTATTACAGAAAAACCATGTGGATATATTTGAGCCTTGAAGTCAACATTCCCATTGTTGGTGCTGTAGACATGGACATACCTGATAGTGGGGACGAGGATGACAAGATGATAATAGCGTCGTCATCAGATTCTTTCTGCCTGTTTCGAAGAATAAAAACATGTAAATTGCAAGAAAACACAGTATAAAAGGGGTTGTCTCACTAGAAGAACATGGACTAATGGGCCTAATAAGACATATGACTGCCATAGTGGGGAAGGTCTTCTGCTCAACGCTACCTTCTATAGATTGGAGCGGAACTAAGAATGTCTGGCATGTAATAATACATCTCTCCTACAGTGTAGGCAGCATGAAAAATGCATGACCGGTCACAGGTACGCAGATATGGGCTGTTATCACGAGCGGTTTCCTCTAACCTTGGGATGGTGGATTCTGCATTTGATACTATGGTAATTATGTCCTATATTTGGTGTTGTGCACATAAATCAGCCAAGACCTCCCAATAATGACCCCATAATCTACTCACATTTCTGAAATATTTGTGCTGGATTCTTGGGTATGATCTGGAGAAGACTTAGGATTCTCATTAATCTTCATCCTGGTAACGGTGGTACAGAGCTACATGCTGAAGCAATAAGATATTAAATAATTGTATGTCTACCTTCATAGGTCTTTTATATATATTTTGGATGTATTAACACATACTTACTTTAGAAAGCCTTTCAGAAGATGATGTAAAATTTCTGAAGACAAGGCTCTCATTGTCCTCACTTATGCCCTTCTCACCCTCTGAGACCAGATGTTTTTCCATATTAGAATGGTCTGCAAGACATAGGTAATGAAGTGTTATTAGAGGTTGTCAGTATAACACAGTCACCATTTATTAATGGGAACCAATTGTCACAAAATAAGGAAGACGAGGCAAACAGATACTTAGTTTAGATGACGTCTCCTACTTACTGATAAATAGGCTGGTGTCCACATCCTGATGCAAGGTGAGGAACGTATACCGGATTTTGACTTAGAAGGGTGTCAAAGTCTAAGTCATTAAGAAATGGATGACCCTTGATCTCAAAAGCTCCTCCTGGATAAAGGAAAACAAAAGTGATGCGGACATTGTCAGAGACAACTTCATATCTGAACAACGTATCTTAATTTGAACTAATTACACAACTGCGCAAACATGTAGGAAATAGAATGAAAATTTTAGCAAAGAGAACTATAAATGGAGAAGCTGATAGAGAATTAATGTTCCTCATGGACATTAGTGATGTGTCCTCGGTGTAACAAGGGAATATTGATATTATTGTATCTGTTACCTGTCCCAAGTCTATCCACAGGATTTGTTTTCAGCAGCTGAGTGATGAGGTCCTTAGCATCGGGTGGAGGACTGTAATGATGATCCCAAATGATATTTCCTGTTATATAGAAAATTAAAGAACATAAAACCTATTTACAGGACTGTAAGATAAAGCAAAGGAAGTAACTAAACCAAGATAACCAGTAAAAGCAATGATCAGATTATTTTACTTACCAGTGACAACATTTTCATAAAACTCAGATAGGGAAGCCCCATCAAATGGTGCAATTCCCATGAAAAATTCATTTAATATGATGCCCATATCCCACCAGTCAACAGGTCTTCCATAGGCGTTCTTCAGGATGACCTCAGGGGCTGTGTAATAAGGGCTGCCACACTCCTAGAAACCAACAGAAAAAAGCAATGAGAATCGATGAAACTATTATTATGATAAGCTCTTGACATAAAATCAGAATTACAGAAGAAAAAATATCAGTGGAAAAGCTCTCTAGAAATGAAGAACGTAGGGAAGACAAAATAGAGTTATGAGATTTGTACAGAACAAGCTAAGTTCCTGTAGGTAATGCTGACCTCATGGTCCTGGAACTCTCTGGAGATGTTCTCTGCTGATTGCTTGTAGGTGTTGGTGTTTGGTATCATGACACCAAGTTTTGAACATCCAAAGTCGGTAATTTTAATATGTCCAGTAGATGTTATCAGGAGGCTGTGAAAGAGAAGATGATTTTAGCTTCATAGACCGTGAGATAATAAAGGATAACTCCCCCCCTTTGTTATACTACAGGTATTCACTTACTTCTGTGGCCTCAGGTCTCTGTGCACCACACCGTGACTATGCAGGTATTCCACACCAAGGACTGCTTCTGCAAAGTACAAGCGGGCCATCGGGACAGAGAAAGGACCCCTGGTGCTTAGAAGGGTCGCACAGTCTCCACCTACAGAAGAAAGGAAATATGACCGGTGAGGGGTTTATACAGCGGAGCACCATGATGTATGAAGAGAAGTGAGTGGAAACATTGGGGCAGGGGATAATATATAAAGATATAATGTACATAATATTAGTCTGAGGTCATGATGAAATTGTCGTCCAAGTAGCTCATGACATAAAGTGATCTCGTATCTGGTCTACACCTGGAGATACTGACGTTCTCAGTGCGGACATACGGGGAGATCACACACATCAATGACTTTAATAGACAACCTATAGTAAATGCTCTGTGGGAATGTAACATCCACGGGGACAAGTCTTAATGATATGAGAGGTGATAAGATGTCAGCAGACATGAGTTGAATACTACACAATGTTCGTGTCCTACCTCCCACATACTCCATGACCATACACAGGTGATATCTAGTAGGGAAGGAGCAGAGCATGGAGACCACAAAGGGACAATCTGCGAATGTTAGGATGTCCCTCTCGATATATGTCCTTTCCATTTTATTAGAAGTAGTCAGGTTCCTCTTGGCCATTTTCTTCATAGCAAAGATGTTTTGTGATCCCTTATGGCGCACTAAGCAGACGGCCCTGGAGAGAAGGAGAATCCATGGTTTATAATGAACCCTTAACAGTCTGGATATAGAAGTCATTACATGATCATTTGCACTAATGATTAATGGCAGCAGTCCGGCCATCACTAGAAATCCACATCTAGAAATCCATGAAATAACACTACATAGATGATGGGAGGTCGCACCGCGCCCCGTCTGCCCTCACCAGGTCACATTATAGATGAGAGAATCTGCTGACATTCATCTTGGGCAGATTCGCTATAACCGACCAGTAGATACAAGTCAGTAACAATAATAATTAGTCAAAATGTAAATTGCTCCAATTGTTGTAAGAAGATGGTTTTTAGTCTTTCTCCACAGCCCAAGGCAGAATAAATAATGGAGGGACAAGAAGACGATAAAAAGTAATTAAACACATTACACCCACTTGTCTTGGTCCTTCCCCGGTCCATCACTGCAGTCCGCCATCCTCTGTCTTTGGTTGTTCTCCCTTCTGCTGCTGAGGCCAGTGATTGGACTGACATGGTCATGGTGGAGGGTGGAGATGTCATCGGCGTCAGTATCGCGTCACCCCTCACGTGACCGTGTGCAGCCAATCACTATTACCAGCTTCATAATGGGGCCCCGAAAGATCAGGAGGAAGCATAAGAACAGAGGAGGTCTAGGACCGGTGGGTGTCATGTATTCTATGATATCATCCCTTTCCTTACAGACAGATGTGTTACAGATCAGTTCGCTCTGCTGTATATAATGGAGCTGAATAGTGACATTGAGATGTGGACAGTGATGTGGACTCAGATCTTCTCCCTATGATAACACTGAATGGCAGAGCACAGAGGCCGAAGCATTGTCATAGGGAACCCTGAGAAATGGGGATTATGTTAATAGAAATCTCACCCAAAAGCACCGCTGCTGATCAGTTTGATAGTTTCATAGTCGCTTATACGCGGCTCTCCTGCCGGGATCAATGATTTAATCAAGTCCTAGAAAAGAATAAGAAATAATACTAAGATATAGAAGCTGAATACAATAATACTAAAGCAGAAACCATAATAGTATAGATAATGAAATCAGCGCCATGACCCAGTGAGTATAATGCGCCCAATATTTCAAGGACACTCCACAAATACTAACCAAAACAACAACGAAAAAAGGGCGAGTGATAGTCCTGAAGACAATTGTAACAATGTTTATTGAAAATACATATAAAACAACAAGTATATAATAAAAAATCTTACATGTAAGGACAAGATGGAATGAGAAGCCAAATGAGAACAGAAATAGCGACCCTCCATAATGCTAGTGAAGTGGATATGTGGAGTGAATCCTGGAGCTAGTGTGAGTATAAATCAAGTACATATCAAACAATGACGTCTACCCCATCAGTCCAGGATGTTCCCCATAGTATCCCACTAGGATGGGCGCTCAGCCAGCCCCAACGCGCGTTTTGAATGGGCTTCCTCGGGAGCTGTGGACTTGATTTTGCTGGGGTGGTTTAGTGTTCCACTACTAGTATGGGATAAGGTTTCACCTTCATAACCCGAAAATTATATCATTTGTATTCCATCCTCCCCAGAAAACCATGTCCTAAGATCTGCACTAGCACCAGCACTTTATGGTGCATGTCCTAAGATCTGCGCTAGCACCAGCACTTTATGGTGCATGTCCTAAGATTTGCACTAGCACCAGCACTTTATGGTGCATGTCCTAAGATCTGCACTAGCACCAGCACTTTATGGTGCTTGTCCTCAGATCTGCACTAGCACCAGCACTTTATGGTGCTTGTCCTTAGATCTGCACTAGCACCAGCACTTTATGGTGCATGTCCTAAGATTTGCACTAGCACCAGCACTTTATGGTGCATGTCCTAAGATCTGCACTAGCATCAGCACTTTATGGTGCATGTCCTAAGATCTGCGCTAGCACCAGCACTTTATGGTGCATGTCCTAAGATTTGCACTAGCACCAGCACTTTATGGTGCATGTCCTAAGATCTGCACTAGCACCAGCACTTTATGGTGCTTGTCCTTAGATCTGCACCAGCACTTTATGGGGGAATTTCTTTCTACTAATCTCCTCACACTAGCTCCAGGATTCACTCCCCATATCCACTTCACCAGCATTATGGAGGGTCGTTTTTTTCTGTTCTCATTTGGCTTCTCATTCAATCTTGTCCTTACATGTAAGATTTTTTTATTATATACTTGTTATTTTATATGTATTTTCAATAAAAATTGTTACAATTGTCTTCAGGACTATCACTCGCCCTTTTTTCGTTGTTGTCTTGGTAAGATTCAGTAGATGCTGGAAAACATCTCAGGATGTAATAACTTTTCCTCCTTTATTATGTCCCAGCTAATTTACACTGATCCGATGTAGGGGACGATACGAGCCGACGCTTTGCAGACACGGATGAAATATAAAGCGGATCCTCTATATATCGATATAATTGTAAAGTGCTGGATAAAACGCGAGATCACACAGGGTAGAACTTGCAGAGAATCTGTCAGCAGGTCTGTGCTATGTAATCTGGGAGCAGTTATGATATAAGTGCAGAGACCCTGATTCCAGCGATGTGTTACTTACTAGACTTTCTGCTGTTGCTTTAATAAAATCAGTGTTTTATCAGCCGGAGATTATCACTAGGACTATGTGCCTCATGCCATGTTGTCCTAGTACTCTGTAAACCCACCACCACGGTATAGCAGATTTCTGCCTATGCACAGTGTATACAGAAAAGCTGCCAATCAATGGTGTGGGCAGTGTTCTACAAGGTTCAGCATTCATAGCTCTGCTAGATCTGCAGCAGAGAAGACAGGGATATTATCACATCTGCTGACCCCAGTAAATTAAGTGATATATCGCTGGAATCAGGGTCTCTGTCCCTAGATTATGCTACAGCATAAACCTGGTGACAGACTCCATTTAATATAAATGCCATTCTCTAAGACCACAGTGTCCTCTACACTTAGAACAGAGCCGTCCCATGGTTATATGGGGATAATACTGGACGGGTCACTCACACCCCATGATCTGGTGATACACAGACACCCCCCATATCTCTATGATACTTACATCGGCGGATTCTTGGATCTCCAGGATCTTACAGATTCCACTGTCGGGATTCGCCAGCGCTGATGGTACTAAAATAATGATAAAGTGATGAGAAAATAAAATGTATTAGTCGATATCAGTCCTACATACATAATACCGTAATATAAGGGAGAAATGACAAGACGTCTGAAAATGGGAATAATACTCGTTATATGGGGACTCTACATATGAGAACGTACAGCGCACCCACAGATAAAGGTAATGTAAGTGGTGGTGGACCCCCAATCACCACATGAATGAGGAGCCCCCACCCTCACTGCACATGTGAGTGATGGGAAGAGAGCTGAAGCATAGCAGCCATATGCAAATTATCCTGGAAGTGCACTGGGGGCGTGTCACTGCACTCTGACTCCTTCGTCCCCGCCCCCAGTGCACTTCCATCCTGATTTGCATATGGCTTCTATGTTACATTTCTCCTGACTGGCACATTGGATTTCAGCAAAGAAATACTTTTTATTAAAGGGGAACGTCCTCCGCCGTCATCCCACCACTCCTGCATGTATCATGTGCTGACTGGTCCCCATTACATGGAGTAGAGAGTAAATCCACCATTATTCCCTGCTGTGTAATATCTGGATATAATGGGGGGAACGTCCTCCGCCGTCATCCCACCACTCCTGTATGTATCATGTGCTGACAGGTCCCCATTACATGGAGTAGAGAGTAAATCCACCATTATTCCCTGCTGTGTAATATCTGGATATAATGGGGGGAACGTCCTCCGCCGTCATCCCACCACTCCTATATGTATCATGTGCTGACAGGTCCCCATTACATGGAGTAGAGAGTAAATCCACCATTATTCCCTGCTGTGTAATATCTGGATATAATGGGGGGAACGTCCTCCTCCGTCATCCCACCACTCCTATATGTATCATGTGCTGACAGGTCCCCATTACATGGAGTAGAGAGTAAATCCACCATTATTCCCTGCTGTGTAATATCTGGATATAATGGGGGGAACGTCCTCCGCCGTCATCCCACCACTCCTATATGTATCATGTGCTGACAGGTCCCATTACATGGAGTAGAGAGTAAATCCGCCATTATTCCCTGCTGTGTAATATCTGGATATAATGGGGGGAACGTCCTCCGCCGTCATCCCACCACTCCTATATGTATCATGTGCTGACAAGTCCCCATTACATGGAGTAGAGAGTAAATCCACCATTATTCCCAGCTGTGTAATATCTGGATATAATGGGGGGAACGTCCTCCGCCATCATCCCACCACTCCTATATGTATCATGTGCTGACAGGTCCCCATTACATGGAGTAGAGAGTAAATCCGCCATTATTCCCTGCTGTGTAATATCTGGATATAATGGGGGGAATGTCCTCCGCCGTCATCCCACCACTCCTATATGTATCATGTGCTGACAGGTCCCCATTACATGGAGTAGAGAGTAAATCCGCCATTATTCCCTGCTGTGTAATATCTGGATTTAATGGGGGGACCGTCCTCTGCCGTCATCCCACCACTCCTATATGTATCATGTGCTGACAGGTCCCCATTACATGGAGTAGAGAGTAAATCCGCCATTATTCCCTGCTGTGTAATATCTGGGTATAATGGGGGGAACGTCCTCCGCCGTCATCCCACCACTCCTATATGTATCATGTGCTGACAGGTCCCCATTACATGGAGTACAGAGTAAATCCGCCATTATTCCCTGCTGTGTAATATCTGGATATAATGGGGGGAACGTCCTCCGCCGTCATCCCACCACTCCTATATGTATCATGTGCTAACAGGTCCCATTACATGGAGTAGAGAGTAAATCCGCCATTATTCCCAGCTGTGTAATATCTTGATATAATGGGGGGAACGTCCTCCGCCATCATCCCACCACTCCTATATGTATCATGTGCTGACAGGTCCCCATTACATGGAGTAGAGAGTAAATTCACCATTATTCCCAGCTGTGTAATATCTGGATATAATGGGGGGAACGTCCTCCGCCGTCATCCCACCACTCCTATATGTATCATGTGCTGACAGGTCCCCATTACATGGAGTAGAGAGTAAATCCACCATTATTCCCAGCTGTGTAATATCTGGATATAATGGGGGGAACGTCCTCTGCCGTCATCCCACCACTCCTATATGTATCATGTGCTGACAGGTCCCATTACATGGAGTAGAGAGTAAATCCACCATTATTCCATGCTGTGTAATATCTGGATATAATGGGGGGAACGCCCTCCGCCGTCATCCCACCACTCCTATATGTATCATGTGCTGACAGGTCCCCATTACATGGAGTAGAGAGTAAATCCACCATTATTCCATGCTGTGTAATATCTGGATATAATGGGGGGAACGTCCTCCGCCGTCATCCCACCACTCCTATATGTATCATGTAATGACAGGTCCCCATTACATGGAGTAGAGAGTAAATCCACCATTATTCCCTGCTGTGTAATATCTATAATATAACGCTGGGAGCGTCACTCTGTCCGAAGCCTCTATAGACTGCGCAAGCGCAAGCGCCGGCGCAGTCTGGGCCTCACAGAGCGACGCCCCCGGGAGATCGCGGTGTGCGTTCACACTGAACGCACACCGCGATCTCCCCCGCAGAAGCAGGGACCGCCAGGAGGGAGGGTAAGTATACTCACCTTTCCCGGTTCCAGCGCTGCTTGCGGCTCCGTCTCCCGGCTCCTCTGCTCCCAGCTCCGGAGGGCGCGGACTGCGCAGTCGCCGATTCCTGCTGCCGGAATCGGCGCCTGCGCAGTCCGCGCTTTCCGGCGCCATTTTCTTGAAGACACACTCCGGCTCCACTGCAGGTGTGTCTTCAAGAAAATGGCGCCGGAAAGCGCGGACTGCGCAGGCGCCGATTCCTGCTGCCGGAATCGGCGCCTGCGCAGTCCTCGCTTTCCGGCGCCATTTTCTTGAAGACATACCTGCAGTGGAGCCGGACGATAGGTGAGTATGGTATTTTTTTTTTTTTATATGGCAGCAGCATTCGGGGGCATACACAGGAGCGGGGGGTGGCGCAGGATGGCAGCAGCACATGACAGAACGGGCGCAGGATGGCAGCAGCACATGACAGAACGGGCGCAGGATGGCTGCAGCACATGACAGAACGGGCGCAGGATGGCAGCAGCACATGACAGAACGGGCGCAGGATGGCAGCAGCACATGACAGAACGGGCGAAGGATGGCAGCAGCACATGACAGAACGGGCGCAGGATGGCAGCAGCACATGACAGAACGGGCGCAGGATGGGAGCAGCACATGACAGAACGGGCGAAGGATGGCAGCAGCACATGACAGAACGGGCGCAGGATGGCAGCAGCACATGACAGAACGGGCGCAGGATGGCAGCAGCACATGACAGAACGGGCGCAGGATGGGAGCAGCACATGACAGAACGGGCGCAGGATGGCAGCAGCACATGACAGAACGGGCGCAGGATGGCAGCAGCACATGACAGAACGGGCGCAGGGTGGCAGCAGCACATGACAGAACGGGCGCAGGATGGCAGCAGCACATGACAGAACGGGCGCAGGGTGGCAGCAGCACATGACAGAACGGGCGCAGGATGGCAGCAGCACATGACAGAACGGGCGCAGGATGGCAGCAGCACATGACAGAACGGGCGCAGGATGGCAGCAGCACATGACAGAACGGGCGCAGGATGGCAGCAGCACATGACAGAACGGGCGCAGGATGGCAGCAGCACATGACAGAACGGGCGCAGGATGGCAGCAGCACATGACAGAACGGGCGCAGGATGGCAGCAGCACATGACAGAACGGGCGCAGGATGGCAGCAGCACATGACAGAACGGGCGCAGGATGGCAGCAGCACATGACAACGGGGGCGCAGGATGGGAGCAGCACATGACAGAACGGGCGCAGGATGGGAGCAGCAAATGACAGGATGGGAGCAGCAAATGACAGAATGGAGGCGCAGGATGGGAGCAGCACATGACAGGATGGGGGCGCAGGATGGAGCAGCACATGACAGGATTGGGACGCAGGATGGAGCAGCACATGACAGGATGGGGACGCAGGATAGAGCAGCACATACCAGAATGGAGACAATATACCAATATAAATGCTCGCCACCCGGGCGTAGAACGGGTTCAATAGCTAGTCTGGATATAATGGGGGGGAACGTCCTCCGCCGTCATCCCACCACTCCTATATGTATCATGTGCTGACAGGTCCCCATTACATGGAGTAGAGAGTAAATCCGCCATTATTCCCTGCTGTGTAATATCTGGATATAATGGGGGGAACGTCCTCCGCCGTCATCCCACCACTCCTATATGTATCATGTGCTGACAGGTCCCCATTACATGGAGTAGAGAGTAAATCCGCCATTATTCCCTGCTGTGTAATATCTGGGTATAATGGGGGGAACGTCCCATGCCGTCATCCCACCACTCCTATATGTATCATGTGCTGACAGGTCCCATTACATGGAGTAGAGAGTAAATCCGCCATTATTCCCAGCTGTGTAATATCTTGATATAATGGGGGGAACGTCCTCCGCCATCATCCCACCACTCCTATATGTATCATGTGCTGACAGGTCCCATTACATGGAGTAGAGAGTAAATTCACCATTATTCCCTGCTGTGTAATGTCTGGATATAATGGGGGGGAACGTCCTCCGCCGTCATCCCACCTCTCCTATATGTATCATGTGCTGACAGGTCCCCATTCCATGGAGTAGAGAGTAAATCCGCCATTATTCCCAGCTGTGTAATATCTGGATATAATGGGGGGAACGTCCTCCGCCATCATCCCACCACTCCTATATGTATCATGTGCTGACAGGTCCCCATTACATGGAGTAGAGAGTAAATCCACCATTATTCCCTGCTGTGTAATATCTGGATATAATGGGGGGAACGTCCTCTGCCGTCATCCCACCACTCCTATATGTATCATGTGCTAACAGGTCCCATTCCATGGAGTAGAGAGTAAATCCACCATTATTCCCTGCTGTGTAATATCTGGATATAATGGGGGAACATCCTCTGCCATCATCCCACCACTCCTATATGTATCATGTGCTGACAGGTCCCCATTACATGGAGTAGAGAGTAAATCCGCCATTATTCCCTGCTGTGTAATATCTGGATATAATGGGGGGAATGTCCTCCGCCGTCATCCCACCACTCCTATATGTATCATGTACTGACAGGTCCCCATTACATGGAGTAGAGAGTAAATCCGCCATTATTCCCTGCTGTGTAATATCTGGATTTAATGGGGGGACCGTCCTCTGCCGTCATCCCACCACTCCTATATGTATCATGTGCTGACAGGTCCCATTACATGGAGTAGAGAGTAAATCCGCCATTATTCCCTGCTGTGTAATATCTGGATATAATGGGGGGAACCTCCTCCGCCGTCATCCCACCACTCCTATATGTATCATGTGCTGACAGGTCCCCATTACATGGAGTAGAGAGTAAATCCGCCATTATTCCCTGCTGTGTAATATCTGGATATAATGGGGGGAATGTCCTCCGCTGTCATCCCACCACTCCTATATGTATCATGTACTGACAGGTCCCCATTACATGGAGTAGAGAGTAAATCCGCCATTATTCCCTGCTGTGTAATATCTGGATTTAATGGGGGGACCGTCCTCTGCCGTCATCCCACCACTCCTATATGTATCATGTGCTGACAGGTCCCATTACATGGAGTAGAGAGTAAATCCGCCATTATTCCCTGCTGTGTAATATCTGGATATAATGGGGGGAACGTCCTCCGCCGTCATCCCTCCACTCCTATATGTATCATGTGCTGACAGGTCCCCATTACATGGAGTAGAGAGTAAATCCGCCATTATTCCCTGCTGTGTAATATCTGGGTATAATGGGGGGAACGTCCTCCGCCGTCATCCCACCACTCCTATATGTATCATGTGCTAACAGGTCCCATTACATGGAGTAGAGAGTAAATCCGCCATTATTCCCAGCTGTGTAATATCTTGATATAATGGGGGGAACGTCCTCCGCCATCATCCCACCACTCCTATATGTATCATGTGCTGACAGGTCCCCATTACATGGAGTAGAGAGTAAATCCGCCATTATTCCCTGCTGTGTAATATCTGGATATAATGGGGGGAACGTCCTCTGCCGTCATCCCACCACTCCTATATGTATCATGTGCTGACAGGTCCCATTACATGGAGTAGAGAGTAAATCCACCATTATTCCATGCTGTGTAATATCTGGATATAATGGGGGGAACGCCCTCCGCCGTCATCCCACCACTCCTATATGTATCATGTGCTGACAGGTCCCCATTACATGGAGTAGAGAGTAAATCCACCATTATTCCATGCTGTGTAATATCTGGATATAATGGGGGGAACGTCCTCCGCCGTCATCCCACCACTCCTATATGTATCATGTAATGACAGGTCCCCATTACATGGAGTAGAGAGTAAATCCACCATTATTCCCTGCTGTGTAATATCTATAATATAACGCTGGGAGCGTCACTCTGTCCTAAGCCTCTATAGACTGCGCAAGCGCAAGCGCCGGCGCAGTCTGGGCCTCACAGAGCGACGCCCCCGGGAGATCGCGGTGTGCGTTCACACTGAACGCACACCGCGATCTCCCCCGCAGAAGCAGGGACCGCCAGGAGGGAGGGTAAGTATACTCACCTTTCCCGGTTCCAGCGCTGCTTGCGGCTCCGTCTCCCGGCTCCTCTGCTCCCAGCTCCGGAGGGCGCGGACTGCGCAGGCGCCGATTCCTGCTGCCGGAATCGGCGCCTGCGCAGTTCGCGCTTTCCGGCGCCATTTTCTTGAAGACACACTCCGGCTCCACTGCAGGTGTGTCTTCAAGAAAATGGCGCCGGAAAGCGCGGACTGCGCAGGCGCCGATTCCTGCTGCCGGAATCGGCGCCTGCGCAGTCCTCGCTTTCCGGCGCCATTTTCTTGAAGACATACCTGCAGTGGAGCCGGACGATAGGTGAGTATGGTATTTTTTTTTTTTATATGGCAGCAGCATTCGGGGGCATACACAGGAGCGGGGGGTGGCGCAGGATGGCAGCAGCACATGACAGAACGGGCGCAGGATGGCAGCAGCACATGACAGAACGGGCGCAGGATGGCTGCAGCACATGACAGAACGGGCGCAGGATGGCAGCAGCACATGACAGAACGGGCGCAGCATGGCAGCAGCACATGACAGAACGGGCGCAGGATGGCAGCAGCACATGTAAGAACGGGCGCAGGATGGCCGCAGCACATGACAGAACGAGCGCAGGATGGCCGCAACACATGCCAGAACGGGCGCAGGATGGCAGCAGCACATGACAGAACGGGCGCAGGATGGCAGCAGCACATGACAGAACGGGCGCAGGATGGCAGCAGCACATGACCGAATGGGCGCAGGATGGCAGCAGCACATGACAGAACGGGCGAAGGATGGCAGCAGCACATGACAGAACGGGCGCAGGATGGCAGCAGCACATGACAGAACGGGCGCAGGATGGCAGCAGCACATGACAGAATGGGCGCAGGATGGCAGCAGCACATGACAGAACGGGCGAAGGATGGCAGCAGCACATGACAGAACGGGCGCAGGATGGCAGCAGCACATGACAGAATGGGCGCAGGATGGCAGCAGCACATGACAGAATGGGCGCAGGATGGCAGCAGCACATGACAGAACGGGCGCAGGATGGCAGCAGCACATGACAGAACGGGCGCAGGATGGCAGCAGCACATGACAGAACGGGCGCAGGATGGCAGCAGCACATGACAGAACGGGCGCAGGATGGCAGCAGCACATGACAGAACGGGCGTAGGATGGCAGCAGCACATGACAGAACGGGCGCAGGATGGGAGCAGCACATGACAGAACGGGCGAAGGATGGCAGCAGCACATGACAGAACGGGCGCAGGATGGCAGCAGCACATGACAGAACGGGCGCAGGATGGCAGCAGCACATGACAGAACGGGCGCAGGATGGGAGCAGCACATGACAGAACGGGCGCAGGATGGCAGCAGCACATGACAGAACGGGCGCAGGATGGCAGCAGCACATGACAGAACGGGCGCAGGATGGCAGCAGCACATGACAGAATGGGCGCAGGGTGGCAGCAGCACATGACAGAACGGGCGCAGGATGGCAGCAGCACATGACAGAACGGGCGCAGGATGGCAGCAGCACATGACAGAACGGGCGCAGGATGGGAGCAGCAAATGACAACGGGGGCGCAGGATGGGAGCAGCAAATGACAACGGGGGCGCAGGATGGGAGCAGCACATGACAGAACGGGCGCAGGATGGGAGCAGCAAATGACAGGATGGGAGCAGCAAATGACAGAATGGAGGCGCAGGATGGGAGCAGCACATGACAGGATGGGGGCGCAGGATGGAGCAGCACATGACAGGATCGGGACGCAGGATGAAGCAGCACATGACAGGATGGGGACGCAGGATAGAGCAGCACATACCAGAATGGAGACAATATACCAATATAAATGCTCGCCACCCGGGCGTAGAACGGGTTCAATAGCTAGTCTGGATATAATGGGGGGAACGTCCTCCGCCGTCATCCCACCACTCCTATATGTATCATGTGCTGACAGGTCCCCATTACATGGAGTAGAGATTAAATCCGCCATTATTCCCTGCTGTGTAATATCTGGATATAATGGGGGGAACGTCCTCCGCCGTCATCCCACCACTCCTATATGTATCATGTGCTGACAGGTCCCCATTACATGGAGTAGAGAGTAAATCCGCCATTATTCCCTGCTGTGTAATATCTGGATATAATGGGGGGAACGTCCTCCGCCGTCATCCCACCACTCCTATATGTATCATGTGCTGACAGGAACCTATTACATGGAGTAGAGAGTAAATCCGCCATTATTCCCTGCTGTGTAATATCTGGGTATAATGGGGGGAACGTCCCATGCCGTCATCCCACCACTCCTATATGTATCATGTGCTGACAGGTCCCATTACATGGAGTAGAGAGTAAATCCGCCATTATTCCCAGCTGTGTAATATCTTGATATAATGGGGGGAACGTCCTCTGCCATCATCCCACCACTCCTATATGTATCATGTGCTGACAGGTCCCCATTACATGGAGTGGAGAGTAAATCCGCCATTATTCCCTGCTGTGTAATATCTGGATATAATGGGGGGAACGTCCCACGCCGTCATCCCATTACTCCTATATGTATCATGTGCTGACAGGTCCCATTACATGGAGTAGAGAGTAAATCCACCATTATTCCCTGCTGTGTAATATCTGGATTTAATGTGGGGACCGTCCTCTGCTGTCATCCCACCACTCCTATATGTATCATGTACTGACAGGTCCCATTACATGGAGTAGAGAGTAAATCCGCCATTATTCCCTGCTGTGTAATATCTGGATATAATGGGGGGGAACGTCCTCCGCCGTCATCCCTCCACTCCTATATGTATCATGTGCTGACAGGTCCCCATTACATGGAGTAGAGAGTAAATCCGCCATTATTCCCTGCTGTGTAATATCTGGATATAATGGGGGGAACGTCCTCCGCTGTCATCCCACCACTGCTATATGTATCATGTGCTGACAGGTCCCATTACATGGAGTAGAGAGTAAATCCGCCATTATTCCCTGCTATGTAATATCTGGATATAATGGGGGGAACGTCCTCCGCCGTCATCCCACCACTCCTATATGTATCATGTGCTGACAGGTCCCCATTACATGGAGTAGAGAGTAAATTCGCCATTATTCCCTGCTGTGTAATATCTGGATATAATGGGGGGAACGTCCTCCGCCGTCATCCCACCACTCCTATATGTATCATGTGCTGACAGGTCCCCATTACATGGAGTAGAGAGTAAATCCGCCATTATTCCCTGCTTTGTGATATCTGGATATAATGGGGGGAACGTCCTCCGCCGCCATCCCACCACTCCTATATGTATCATGTGCTGACAGGTCCCATTCCATGGAGTAGAGAGTAAATCCGCCATTATTCCCTGCTGTGTAATATCTGGATATAATGGGGGGAACGTCCTCCGCCGTCATCCCACCACTCCTATATGTATCATGTGCCGACAGGTCCCTACTACATGGAGTAGAGAGTAAATCCGCCATTATTCCCTGCTGTGTAATATCTGGATATAATGGGGGGAACGTCCTCCGCCGTCATCCCTCCACTCCTATATGTATCATGTGCCGTCAGGTCCCCATTACATGGAGTAGAGAGTAAATCCGCCATTATTCCCTGCTGTGTAATATCTGGGTATAATGGGGGGAACGTCCTCCGCCGTCATCCCTCCACTCCTATATGTATCATGTGCTGACAGGTCCCCATTACATGGAGTAGAGAGTAAATCCACCATTATTCCCTGCTGTGTAATATCTGGATATAATGGGGGGAACGTCCTCCGCCGTCATCCCACCACTCCTATATGTATCATGTGCTGACAGGTCCCATTACATGGAGTAGAGCGTAAATCCGCCATTATTCCCTGCTGTGTAATATCTGGATATAATGGGGGGAACATCCTCTGCCGTCATCCCTCCACTCCTATATGTATCATGTGCTGACAGGTCCCCATTATATGGAGTAGAGAGTAAATCCGCCATTATTCCCTGCTGTGTAATATCTGGATATAATGGGGGGAACGTCCTCCGCCGTCATCCCACCACTCCTATATGTATCATGTGCTGACAGGTCCCATTACATGGAGTAGAGAGTAAATCTGCCATTATTCCCTGCTGTGTGATATCTGGATATAATGGGGGGAACGTCCTCCGCCGCCATCCCACCACTCCTATATGTATCATGTGCTGACAGGTCCCATTCCATGGAGTAGAGAGTAAATCCGCCATTATTCCCTGCTGTGTAATATCTGGATATAATGGGGGGAACGTCCTCCGCCGTCATCCCACCACTCCTATATGTATCATGTGCTGACAGGTCCCCATTACATGGAGTAGAGAGTAAATCCGCCATTATTCTCTGATATTTAATATCTGGATATAATGAGGGGAACGTCCTCCGCCATCATCCCACCACTCCTATATGTATCATGTGCTGACAGGTCCCCATTCCATGGAGTAGAGAGTAAATCCGCCATTATTCCCTGCTGTGTAATATCTGGATATAATGGGGGGAATGTCCTCTGCCATCATCCCACCACTCCTATGTGTATCATGTGCTGACAGGTCCCATTACATGGAGTAGAGAGTAAATCCGCCATTATTCCCTGATGTTTAATATCTGGATATAATGGGGGGAACGTCCTGCGCCATCATCCCACCACTCCTATATGTATCATGTGCTGACAGGTCCCTATTACATGGAGTAGAGAGTAAATCCGCCATTATTCCCTGCTGTGTAATATCTGGATATAATGGGGGGAACGTCCTCCGCCATCATCCCACCACTCCTATATGTATCATGTGCTGACAGGTCCCATTACATGGAGTAGAGAGTAAATCCGCCATTATTCCCTGCTGTGTAATATCTGGATATAATGGGGGGAACGTCCTCCGCCGTCATCCCTCCACTCCTATATGTATCATGTGCCGTCAGGTCCCCATTACATGGAGTAGAGAGTAAGTCCGCCATTATTCCCTGCTGTGTAATATCTGGATATAATGGGGGGAACGTCCTCTGCCGTCATCCCACCACTCCTATATGTATCATGTGCTAACAGGTCCCATTCCATGGAGTAGAGAGTAAATCCACCATTATTCCCTGCTGTGTAATATCTGGATATAATGGGGGGAACGTCCCACGCCTTCATCCCTCCACTCCTATATGTATCATGTGCCGTCAGGTCCCCATTACATGGAGTAGAGAGTAAATCCGCCATTATTCCCTGCTGTGTAATATCTGGATATAATGGGGGGAATGTCCTCTGCCGTCATCCCTCCACTCCTATATGTATCATGTGCTGACAGGTCCCCATTACATGGAGTAGAGAGTAAATTCGCCATTATTCCCTGCTGTGTAATATCTGGATATAATGGGGGGAACGTCCTCCGCCGTCATCCCACCACTCCTATATGTATCATGTGCTGACAGGTCCCCATTACATGGAGTAGAGAGTAAATCTGCCATTATTCCCTGCTGTGTGATATCTGGATATAATGGGGGGAACGTCCTCCGCCGCCATCCCACCACTCCTATATGTATCATGTGCTGACAGGTCCCATTCCATGGAGTAGAGAGTAAATCCGCCATTATTCCCTGCTGTGTAATATCTGGATATAATGGGGGGAACGTCCTCCGCCGTCATCCCACCACTCCTATATGTATCATGTGCTGACAGGTCCCCATTACATGGAGTAGAGAGTAAATCCACCATTATCCCCTGCTGTGTAATATCTGGATATAATGGGGGGAACGTCCTCCGCCGTCATCCCTCCACTCCTATATGTATCATGTGCTGACAGGTCCCATTACATGGAGTAGAGAGTAAATCCGCCATTATTACCAGCTGTGTAATATCTGGATATAATGGGGGGAACGTCCTCCGCCGTCATCCCACCACTCCTATATGTATCATGTGCTGACAGGTCCCCATTACATGGAGTAGAGAGTAAATCCGCCATTATTCCCTGCTGTGTAATGTCTGGATATAATGGGGGGAACGTCCTCTGCCATCATCCCACCACTCCTATATGTATCATGTGCTGACAGGTCCCCATTACATGGAGTAGAGAGTAAATCCGCCATTATTCCCTCCTGTTTAATATCTGGATATAATGGGGGGAACGTCCCACGCCGTCATCCCACCACTCCTATATGTATCATGTGCTGACAGGTCCCCATTACATAGAGTAGAGAGTAAATCCGCCATTATCCCCTGCTGTGTAATATCTGGATATAATGGGGGAAACGTCCTCTGCTGTCATCCCACCACTCCTATATGTATTATGTGCTGACAGGTCCCATTTCACGGAGTAGAGAGTAAATCCGCCATTATTCCCTGCTGTGTAATATCTGGATATAATGGGGGGAACGTCCTACGCCGTCATCCCACCACTCCTATATGTATCATGTGCTGACAGGTCCCATTACATGGAGTAGAGAGTAAATCCGCCATTATCCCCTGCTGTGTAATATCTGGATATAATGGGAACGTCCTACGCCGTCATCCCACCACTCCTATATGTATCATGTGCTGACAGGTCCCATTACATGGAGTAGAGAGTAAATCCACCATTATTCCCTGCTGTGTAATATCTGGATATAATGGGGGGAACGTCCTCTGCCATCATCCCACCACTCCTATATGTATCATGTGCTGACAGGTCCCATTTCACGGAGTAGAGAGTAAATCCGCCATTATTCCCTGCTGTGTAATATCTGGATATAATGGGGGGAACGTCCTCTGCCATCATCCCACCACTCCTATATGTATCATGTGCTGACAGGTCCCATTTCACGGAGTAGAGAGTAAATCCACCATTATTCCCTGCTGTGTAATATCTGGAGATTCCTTGTAGACGGTCATGTGATCGGCTCACCTGCAATCAGATCGCTGCTCGGCTCCAGCTGACTCCTATTAGAGTCAGGGATTTCCGGGGTCACATTCTCCCCATATTCGTCGTCGCCTTCTGGTGTTTTCTAATAGATATAATAGAGATAATTAATATGTGGAAGATTTCACTAAATCCCCAAATCCATCAATCAGGATGGATGAAACCAACATTTACTGATGCACCAATTGATGGCTCCTTACCGGAAGGGTCCAACTGGCCCTCCAGAGAACTGGAGGATTCTCCAGGGGGCCCAGGCATTGACACCTGCTGGCATACAGGGCAGGCAGCTGCCTAGGGCTCCTGCTGCTCCAGGGGCCCTAGCCAGTGGCGTATTGCTAAAAGCGACAGACCATGCAGCTGCTATGGGGCCCGTGAGTCAGGGGGACCCGCCTGATGCCAGCGAAGCAGCAGTGGGTGACAGGGGGGCTGCATTATATTCTATGAGGGGGGCTGCATTATATTCTATGAGGGGGCTACATTAAATTCTATGAGGGGGGCTACATTATATTCTATGGGGGCTGCATTATATTCTATGAGGGGGCTACTTTTTATTCTATGAGGGGGCTACATTATATTCTATGGGGGCTGCATTATATTCTATGAGGGGGCTACTTTTTATTCTATGAGGGGGCTACATTATATTCTATGAGGGGGCTACATTATATTCTATGAGGGGGCTACATTAAATTCTATGAGGGGGCTACTTTTTATTCTACGAGGGGGCTACATTATATTCTATGAGGGGGCTACATTAAATTCTATGAGGGGGCTACTTTTTATTCTATGAGGGGGCTACATTATATTCTATGAGGGGGCCACATTAAATTCTGTGAGGGGGCTACATTATATTCTATGAGGGGGCTACATTAAATTCTATGAGGGGGCTACTTTTTATTCTATGAGGGGGCTACATTATATTCTATGAGGGGGCTACATTAAATTCTGTGAGGGGGCTACTTTTTATTCTATGAGGGGGCTACATTATATTCTATGAGGGGGCTACATTAAATTCTATGAGGGGGCTACTTTTTATTCTATGAGGGGGCTACATTATATTCTATGAGGGGGCTACATTAAATTCTATGAGGGGGCTACTTTTTATTCTATGAGGGGGCTACATTATATTCTATGAGGGGGCCACATTAAATTCTGTGAGGGGGCTACATTATATTCTATGAGGGGGCTACATTAAATTCTATGAGGGGGCTACTTTTTATTCTATGAGGGGGCTACATTATATTCTATGAGGGGGCTACATTAAATTCTGTGAGGGGGCTACTTTTTATTCTATGAGGGGGCTACTTTTTATTCTATGAGGGGGCTACATTATATTCTATGAGGGGGCTACATTAAATTCTATGAGGGGGCTACTTTTTATTCTATGAGGGGCCTACTTTATATTCTATGATGGGGCTACTCCAACCAGTGCTATATAATTAAGAAGTGTACTACCTTATATTACACCCTGATATTAGTATTTTACCCCACAATTGGTGGTCTTGTATTTATTTCTTTGTAGCTACATAGTGGGCCCCAAGAATGATTTTCTCTGGTGGGCCCAAGGTGCTCCAGTCCGACGCTGCTTACCTGGCGGTCCGACGAGCGGTCCGGAAGTTCTAGTACACGCAGGATTTTTTCGGACAGTTCTGTAATATAAGCCAAGTCTCCAGATTGAGACTTTTTTTCAGCCTATAAAGAAGAAAAGAAACAAAAAAGAACAATCTGAGATGATTGGTGGCCATTGTATGTGTCATCTGCTCCTCTCTGCAGATACACTGACTCCATACAGGATTTGGGGACTCGTCGTGTTTTATATGGGAGGAAAGAAGAAGCTTCTGTCCCACCATTATTATCTCTGAGTACAGAGAAGTTGTGTGCGGAGCGTCCGCCACTTACCTGCTGTAGTAAAGTCTTGATGTTGTGACATAAATCTGTCAGATACTCTGACGTCAGTTGATCTTGTCGGTGTTTAGTCAGGCAATCCTTTACTAGCTGCACCACCAGCCGGTGAGTGAAGCAGAGGATGCCATCGGGTGGTAGAAGCGCAATGTTAGGGCGATGGAAGATAAGAACCTCCAATAGCGCTTGTACCTGAAAATCATTCAGATGTAATTCAGCCATAGTGAGAAATTGCAAATGCTCTCCGTCACTATAGAACCAAAAATGGCACCCGGAACCCTGCTGTTGTGAATTCTGTGGCTGAATTCACTCCTGTGGTCACAAGTGGTACTGCAGCTTCTGAGCTTCCTCCCTCAGGTGTTCTGGTGAGCTCGTTAGCTGCTCCGTTACTTAACTCCACCTGATGCTGCTATCCTTGCTCCTTGTCAATGTTTCAGTGTTGGATCTGAGCTTCTCCTGATTGTTCCTGTGACCTGCTGCTCTGTATAGCTAAGTGCTTTTTTGCTATTTTGTTGCTTTTTTTCTGTCCAGCTTGTCTTTTGTTTTGCTGGAAGCTCTGAGACGCAAAGGGTGTACCGCCGTGCCGTTAGTCCGGCACGGTGGGTCTTTTTGCCCCCTTTGCGTGGTTTTTGCTTTAGGGTTTTTTGTAGACTGCAAAGTTCGCTTTACTGTCCTCGCTCTGTCTAAGAATATCGGGCCCCACTTTGCTGAATCTATTTCATCCCTACGTTTTGTCTTTTCATCTTACTCACAGTCATTATATGTGGGGGGCTGCCTTTTCCTTTGGGGTATTTCTCTGGGGGCAAGTCAGGCCTATTTTTCTATCTTCAGGCTAGCTAGTTTCTTAGGCTGTGCCGAGTTGCATAGGTAGTTGTTAGGCGCAATCCACAGCCGCTTTTAGTTGTGTCTAGGATAGGTTCAGGTGTGCAGTCTACAGAGTTTCCACGTCTCAGAGCTCGTTCTTTTGTTTTTGGGTATTTGTCAGATCACTGTGTGCGCTCTGATCGCTAGGCACACTGTGTCTCTGGATTGCCTTCATAACACCTTTCATTAGCAGACATAACACCCTGCACGGCTTCTATTTATAGGGGCTGTGATGTCACAATGGCCGACAATCACCAGTGATGTCACAGTGGCCGACAATCACCAGTGATGTCATCCTGGCCGACAATCACCAGTGATGTCACAGTGGCCGACAATCACCAGTGATGTCACAATGGCCGACAATCACCAGTGATGTCACAGTGGCTGACAATCACCAGTGATGTCACAATGGCCGACAATCACCAGTGATGGCATCCTGGCCGACAATCACCAGTGATGTCACAATGGCCGACAATCACCAGTGATGTCATCCTGGCTGACAATCACCAGTGATGTCACAATGGCCGACAATCACCAGTGATGTCACAGTGGCCGACAATTACCAGTGATGTCATCCTGGCCGACAATCACCAGTGATATCACAATGGCCGACAATCACCAGTGATGTCATCCTGGCCGACAATCACCAGTGATGTCACAATGGCCGACAATCACCAGTGATGTCATCCTGGCTGACAATCACCAGTGATGTCACAATGGCCGACAATCACCAGTGATGTCACAGTGGCCGACAATCACCAGTGATGTCACAATGGCCGACAATCACCAGTGATGTCACAGTGGCCGACAATCACCAGTGATGTCATCCTGGCCGACAATCACCAGTGATGTCATCCTGGCTGACAATCACCAGTGATGTCACAGTGGCCGACAATCACCAGTGATGTCACAATGGCCGACAATCACCAGTGATGTCACAATGGCCGACAATCACCAGTGATGTCATCCTGGCCGACAATCACCAGTGATGTCATCCTGGCCGACAATCACCAGTGATGTCACAGTGGCCGACAATCACCAGTGATGTCACAGTGGCCGACAATCACCAGTGATGTCACAGTGGCCGACAATCACCAGTGATGTCACAATGGCCGACAATCACCAGTGATGTCACAATGGCCGACAATCACCAGTGATGTCACAGTGGCCGACAATCACCAGTGATGTCACAATGGCCGACAATCACCAGTAACATAGTAACATAGTTAGTAAGGCCGAAAAAAGACATTTGTCCATCCAGTTCAGCCTATATTCCATCATAATAAATCCCCAGATCTACGTCCTTCTACAGAACCTAATAATTGTATGATACAATATTGTTCTGCTCCAGGAACACATCCAGGCCTCTCTTGAACCCCCCGACTGAGTTCGCCATCACCACCTCCTCAGGCAGCAATTCCAGATTCTCACTGCCCTAACAGTAAAGAATCCTCTTCTATGTTGGTGGAAAAACCTTCTCTCCTCCAGACGCAAAGAATGCCCCATTGTGCCCGTCACCTTCCTTGGTATAAACAGATCCTCAGCGAGATATTTGTATTGTCCCCTTATATACTTATACATGGTTATTAGATCGCCCCTCAGTCGTCTTTTTTCTAGACTAAATAATCCTAATTTCGCTAATCTATATGGGTATTGTAGTTCTCCCATCCCCTTTATTAATTTTGTTGCCCTCCTTTGTACTCTCTCTAGTTCCATTATATCCTTCCTGAGCACCGGTGCCCAAAACTGGACACAGTACTCCATGTGCGGTCTAACTAGGGATTTGTACAGAGGCAGTATAATGCTCTCATCATGTGTATCCAGACCTCTTTTAATGCACCCCATGATCCTGTTTGCCTTGGCAGCTGCTGCCTGGCACTGGCTGCTCCAGGTAAGTTTATCATTAACTAGGATCCCCAAGTCCTTCTCCCTGTCAGATTTACCCAGTGGTTTCCCATTCAGTGTGTAATGGTGATATTGATTCCCTCTTCCCATGTGTATAACCTTACATTTATCATTGTTAAACCTCATCTGCCACCTTTCAGCCCAAGTTTCCAACTTATCCAGATCCATCTGTAGCAGAATACTATCTTCTCTTGTATTAACTGCTTTACATAGTTTTGTATCATCTGCAAATATCGATATTTTACTGTGTAAACCTTCTACCAGATCATTAATGAATATGTTGAAGAGAACAGGTCCCAATACTGACCCCTGCGGTACCCCACTGGTCACAGCGACCCAGTTAGAGACTATACCATTTATAACCACCCTCTGCTTTCTATCACTAAGCCAGTTACTAACCCATTTACACACATTTTCCCCCAGACCAAGCATTCTCATTTTGTGTACCAACCTCTTGTGCGGCACGGTATCAAACGCTTTGGAAAAATCGAGATATACCACGTCCAATGACTCACCGTGGTCCAGCCTATAGCTTACCTCTTCATAAAATGTGATGTCACAGTGGCCGACAATCACCAGTGATGTCATCCTGGCTGACAATCACCAGTGATGTCACAGTGGCCGACAATCACCAGTAATGTCATCCTGGCTGACAATCACCAGTGATGTCACAGTGGCCGACAATCACCAGTGATGTCACAATGGCCGACAATCACCAGTGATGTCATCCTGGCCGACAATCACCAGTGATGTCATCACGGAATCTTGTGATAGAATTTTCCAGCATCGGCTCTGCACAGATACTTGCTGCCCGGCAATATTTCGGGTTTGCTCACACTTGTGTACCAATAATCCAGGAGAGTGGGGCGAGGTTTTCTCACTTGTCCTCCGTGTTCTGTCCGTGTAGAATCCGTCCTGTTATTCCGCAGCTATTAATCTTTTACACGACCATTTACAGGCTTCTTTGCTACAGAAATGGAATGTATCTGTAAAAACCGCTTGTCCCTCTGATGCTCCATAAGGCGTACGACTGTTTCCTGCCAGTGTCCGATTTTGGACTGTAATCACAGAATGCTGCAGTTTTTTTCCTCACGCCGAATATACGTTTTGCTGTTTTTACCGGCGTTTTTTATCATTCACTTGAATGGGTGAAATACGCTGCAAAACTGAGAGACTTGACAAAGCGCTGCTTTAAAAAAAAAAGCTGAGATTTCAGAAATCCCTGCGGCGTCTCGAGCATACTTTTATGGCACGCCGAAATGTTGGATTAGCACTCGAGCATGCTGAGTTAACACCTCATCAGAGCACGCTCGCTCACCACTAATCCTCCATCATAGGAATGGAAATACTGGATATGTTTATTACCTCACGGGTCTTTTTTCTTCTCCATAGATCATTTAACTCCTTAGTTGCAGAGTTTACTATTTACAACTGTGACAAATATTGAAGAGGTAATCATCAATGACCCAAGTAATCAATCATTAAAAATCATGACATCGTTAACATTAATCTTTTTGTCTTTGGAAAGTTTCATCCTTTACTTAAATTGTGAAATGCCCCTCTTTTATGTCCCCATAGTGGGCACAATGTATGAAGTCAATGAGAAAGCAGTAATTATATATATATATATACACTATTTGTAAAAAATTGCTTTAATTTCTATATATGTACAGGTGCTTCTCACAAAATTAGAATATCATCAAAAAGTTAACTACATCACACACAGAGTCATTACACACAGAGTAATCTATTTCATGTGTTTATTTCTGTTAATGTTGATGATTATGGCTTACAGCCAATGAAATCCCAAAAGTCATTATCTCAGTAAATTAGAATACTTTATATCACCAGCTTGAAAAATGATTGTAAAATCCGAAATGTTGTCCTACTGAAATGTATGTTCAGTAAATGCCCTCAATACTTGGTCCTTTTCCATCAATTACTGCATCAATGTGGCGTGGCATTGAGGCGATCAGCCTGCGGCACTGCTGAGGGGTTATGGAAGCCCAGGTTGCTTTGATAGCAGCCTTCAGCTCATCTGCATTGTTGGGTCTGGTGTCTCTCATCTTCCTCTTGACAATACTCCATAGATTCTCTATGAGGTTAAGGTCAGGCGAGTTTGCTGCTAATCAAGCCCAGTGATACTGTTGACTGTAAACCCGGTATTGGTACTTTTGGCAGTGTGGACAGCAGCAGTCCGCTCCTTGTGAATCTCCCCCAATTTCTGAATGGCCTTTTGTTTTTGTTTTTAATATAAATTTTTATTGAAAATTTGCATTTACAACCATATGAAACAACAATCCATTGGCATCAATCATAGGATTTAGACATTGTACATTGTACTTGTAAAGGTTACCGATTAAGAATATCTTCTTTTGGAGATAACGAAGGTAATCTTAGCCAATATTATAACGTCTATATGGGATAGCGGAGAGAATTGTCAAAAATACAAAAACAAACAAAGAAATAAAAGAAGAAGGGAAGGGGGAAAGGGAGGGAGGAGAGTAAGAAAAGGAGCAGGGAGCCTTCACCGAGTCGCCTAACCCATTCCAACCGGCAGTCTAGCCCGCCTTCCCATTATCCATTAAAGTAGTAAAACATCTAACGCTAATCATGGAAAGAACAATCCTCTGGTAATTGTAGTGGACCCAGATTATTCTTCAATTTTTCCAAGAGGAACCATCTAGTGGAAGAGAAGGGAGTTATCATCTTCCGCCTTGCATCGGCCCCGCACGTTTTCCAAGAAACTGTCTCCATTTTTTAAGAAATTTGCCCGCTTGTACCTCCTTATTTGTGAGTGCGTCCCCTTGCTCCACCGCCATGTAAGTCGAGCTATTAAATCTGACAACTGAGGGGTAGACGATGATAAGTATAGTATGTATTAGTATTGGGGGACCCCTCCCTCCGCAACTCTCGCCACTCATATTCTCCCAATAATGTAAGATCGCCATTGTCACATTACTCCAAAGGCTGGTAATCCAGAAACTAGGCCCCAAAACGGGACTATGTAACCGCAGGACCATAGGCCATGTAATAAATCAGAGCTAGGTTGCTGACATCTAGGGCAGGCTGTAAGTCTGTTAGGTCTTATATCTGGTTTATGAATATTAAAAGCAGAGATTGCTCCATGCATCATTTTAAATTGAGTTTCCCTCCAATTTTCATTTATTATGTTTTAGTATATATACCCTGTAACATTATACTTTTCCAGAAAGGCATCCAGTCCCCTCTTAAATTTAAGTAATGAATCACTCATTACAACATCATTTGGCAGAGAGTTCCATAGTCTCAATGCTCTTACAGTAAAGAATCCGCGTCTGTTATTATGCCTAAACCTTTTTTCCTCCAGACGTAGAGGATGCCCCCTTGTCCCTGTTTCAGGTCTATGATTAAAAAGATCATCAGAAAGGTCTTTGTACTGTCCCCTCATATATTTATACATTAAAATAAGATCTCTCCTTAGTCTTCGTTTTTCCAAACTAATTAGCCCCAAGAGTAATAATCTATCTTGGTATTGCAGACCCCCCAGTCCTCTAATAACCTTGGTCGCTCTTCTCTGCACCCGCTCCAGTTCAGCTATGTCTTTCTTATACACCGGAGACCAGAACTGTGCACAGTATTCTAAGTGTGGTCGCACTAGTGACTTGTATAGAGGTAAAATTATGTTCTCCTCATGAGCATCTATGCCTCTTTTAATGCATCCCATTATTTTATTTGCCCTTGTAGCAGCTGCCTGACACTGGCCACTGAACATGAGTTTTTCATCCACCCATACTCCCAGGTCTTTTTCATTGATGGTTTTGCCCAGAGTTTTAGAATTAAGCACATAGTTATTCATCTTATTACTTCTACCCAAGTGCATGACCTTACATTTATCCCCATTAAAGCTCATTTGCCATTTATCAGCCCAAGTTTCAAGTTTAAAAAAATCATCCTGTAATATAAAATTTTCCTCCTCAGTATTGATTACCCTGCAGAGTTTAGTGTCATCTGCAAATATTGAAATTCTGCTCTGTATGCCCCCTACAAGATCATTAATAAATATGTTAAAAAGAAGAGGGCCCAATACTGACCCCTGTGGTACCCCCACTGCTAACCACGACCCAGTCCGAGTGTGCTCCATTAATAACCACCCTTTGTTTCCTATCCCTGAGCCAGCTCTTAATTGTAGATAGAGGCAGAAAATGCCATCCTTGAAGTCTTGAATCCACGAACTCTGCATTTGGTTTTGAGAAACGTAAGTCCCGGAACAAGTCATTCAGTTCTGGCTGTGTTAGAACATGAGGCTCACCAGACATACATGGCTAAGAGTTTGAATCAGCGTTGTTCCCCGTCTCTGACCCATGGACTGCAACATCTTTGTTGGCTGCCTGCTCTAGGCTCCATGACTCTAGTGGCTTTGATACTGGAAGAGCGTCTGTTGTGAATTCTGCT
This sequence comes from Ranitomeya imitator, assembly GCF_032444005.1. Classification (NCBI taxonomy): domain Eukaryota; kingdom Metazoa; phylum Chordata; class Amphibia; order Anura; family Dendrobatidae; genus Ranitomeya; species Ranitomeya imitator. Next base: position 56,402 of record NW_027193295.1, on the reverse strand, counting down.
TTTGGGTTCCCTCCAGTGGTTGTAGGTGGGAATGCAGTTGTCCCTCAGTTGCAGTCCTGGCCAGGTGTATCTGCTGATTGCAGTTCTGACTGGGATATTTAGGTGTGCAGGATTCTTGAGTCCTTGCCAGTTGCCCATGGTTCTGGGAGGTTTTGGATCTTTGTCTGGTTCCTCCTGCCTTGCTGCCAATTCAGCAAAGATAAGTGTTTTGTGTTTGTTTCTGTGGCACACATTCTGTGTGCTTAATAATTCTGTGCTATTCATTTGTTTTCTCTTGTCCAGCTTAGACTGTGTCAGTGTTTTCTCAGTCTTGTTGGATTCTCTGGAGTTGCAGATATACGCTCCACATCTTTAGTTAGATGGTGGAATTTTTTGTATTTTCTGCTGTGGATATTTTTGGAAGGGTTTTAATACTGACCGCTTAGGATTCTGTCCTATCCTTTCCTATTTTAGCTAGAGTGGCCTCTTTTGCCAAATCCTGTTTCCTGCCTGCGTGTGTCTTTTCCTCTACTACTCATCTATATATATAATTGTCTAAGGGTTTTTCCGTCTGTCTGTCTGTCTGTGTGTCTGTCTGTCTTTCTGTCTGTCTGTCCTGGAAATCCCGCGTCTCTGATTGATCGAGGCCGCCAGGCCTCGACCAATCAGAGACCGACACAGCATCGACGTAGAAATCCCGCGTCTCTGATTGGTCGAGGCCGCTAGGCCTCGACCAATCCGCAACGGGCACAGCGACGATGATGTCATAAAGGACGTAGACATCTCACGTTTCTGATTCAGCGACGGGCACAGTATCGATGTAGATGTCATAATGGTTGCCATGGCGACGATGGTGTCATAAAGGTTGCCTCGACCAATCAGCGATGGGCACAGTCTGCCGCGAATTCTGGAATCATCGTTGTCCATATACTACGGGGACATGCATATTCTAGAATACCCGATGCGTTAGAATCGGGCCACAATCTAGTCTATATATATAATTGTCTAAGGGTTTTTCCGTCTGTCTGTCCTGGAAATCCCGCGTCTGATTGGTCGAGGCCGCCAAGGCCTCCACCAATCAGCGACGGGCACAGCGACGATAATGTCATAAAGGACGTAGACATCCCGCGTCTCTGATTGGTCGAGGCCGCCAGGCCTCGACCAATCAGCAACGGGCACAGCGATGATGATGTCATAAAGGACGTAGAAATCCCACGTTTCTGATTCAGCGACGGGCACAGTATCGACGTAGATGTCATAATGGTTGCCATGGCGACGATGATGTCATAAAGGTTGCCTCGACCAATCAGCCACGGGCACAATCTGCCGCGAATTCTGGAATCATCGTTGTCCATATACTACGGGGACATGCATATTCTAGAATGCCCGATGCGTTAGAATCGGGCCACAATCTAGTAGTCAATATTTGTGGGGGGCTGCCTATCCTTTGGGGTTCTGCTCTGAGGCAAGGTAGATTTCCTATTTCCATCTATAGGGGTATTTTTTTTTTTTTATCAGATAGATTTTTATTATCCGCAAAGAATAAACAATCAGAATATTTCTCATGGCAATGTTTCATTAAACATTTACAGATAACTTTTTCCCCCCCGACCCAGAGCCCCCCCACCCTGCCCAACCCGAGACCTCAGCCAGAGCCACCCCACTTCCCATCATCATACAACCATTTGAATAAACATCCGTTATATTTCCATTGAATACTAGGTTCCCTATATTCTCATTTATCATCCTAATTCAAGTCCATCCACGGTTGCCACAGCTTGTGGAAGATGTCCAGCTTATTCCTTTTGGTGTAGATACTTTTCTCCAAAGTAAGTATATGCTCCGCTTGCTTAAGAAAGTCTCTTCTTGTTGGAGGTTCCTCTCTAATCCAAAATTTGGCGATCAATTTCCTAGCAATGAATAACAATCGTGCAATAGCTATTTTAAACATGTTGTCCGTAACAATTTCCTCCACATATCCCAATATGCAAGTCAGTGGAACCCTAGGGACAGAACATCCATACACCAGTTCAATACGATTTAAAACAACTATCCAGAAGGAGGACAGTCTAGGGCACTGCCACATCATATGCAATATCCCCGCCTGGGATTGTGAGCACCGAGGGCAGTCCGAGTTCTGCCTAAGCCCAGCCTTGAACAACCTGTCAGGGGTTCTATAGGCCCTATGGATTACGAATAACTGTGATAGCCTGCCTGGTTCACTCATTGATATCTTGGGCACATATTCTAGGACCGACTCCCATCTATCATTGTCAATTATTCCCAATTCAGCTTCCCATTTCCCTTTGGCTCGGATGGGATATTTTTCCAGGAAAGAAAAAAGTAGAAACCCATATATTTCTGAAATCGCCCCCTTCGTGCAGCTATTCTTAAGGATATAGTCGATCATGAGATCAATCTGTACCACTATGGCTCCCCTTTTATTCTGTGCCTGATAAGCATGAGAGATACGATTATACTGGAACAATTCAGACCGTGGCAACTGAAATTCTTCCTGCAACTCCTCAAATGTTTTAAGTCTGCCCTGACTTATCAGCTGCCCCAGCCATTTAATACCTGCTGCAGACCAAAAGTGAAAACCCTCCCTCTGCCTAAATTCCGGTAGATAAATGTTGTCCCAAATAGGCGAGAATCTGGTGAACCCACTCACTTCCCTAATGAGTTTGACTTTTTCCCATACTCTGTGAATTAATTTGATAGTGCACCCATGTGAACCCATTTTTTTGAATTGTCCTCCCTCCAAACTGTCACTCAAAATGTCTGCCTGTAGTAAGAACCTCAAGCTATTAGGTATTTGCACACTCCCTGCCTCCTCCCCCCATCCTTTGAGATGTTGACACTGTGCTGCTAAGAAGTATAGCCATGGATTAGGAAGTGCAAGACCCCCCTCTGTTTTGGCCCTCTGAAGTATCTCCTGTTTAAACCTAGGACTCTTTCCTCCCCATATTAATTCCCCAAACAAAGACCTAATCTTACGGAATCTGCATTGTGTAATCCAAATGGGAGAGTTATGTAGCACGTACAACAACTGTGGCATTACAATCATCTTTAAGAGGTTCACCCTACCAACCACCGATAAATGTAATTTGTTCCATGCCGCAATCTTGGTACGAATTTTCTGCATTAATGGACTTAAATTCAGTTCCTCAAAGGTAGTTAGAGGAAGAGCAATCTGAATACCCAAATATTTGAATTTTTGAACAATCTTTAATTTTGTGGTTATCGCCCTCTCTCCACTGCCCATACTGTCCCCCTCAATCAACAACATACAAGACTTATCCCAGTTTATTGTGAGACCCGAAAACCGACCAAACTCCTCAATCAAAGCAACCGCATTGCACAGGGACCTTTCAGAATCCTCCAGGAACAACAAAATATCGTCAGCATATAATGCAATTTTGTCTTCCCTCCTACCATAGATGTAACCTCTAACCTCCTGAGCACCTCTTATTTTAGCCGCTAACGGCTCCACGGCCAGAGCGAAGAGCAACGGGGACAGCGGACACCCCTGTCTGGTACCCCTAAACAGCGGGAAACTCTCTGACAAATTATTATTAACTCTAATTTTTGCCATTGGGAACGAGTACAGCAACTTAACCCAGGAGATGAATTTTGGACCAAACCCCAGGCGATCCAGTACCGACCACAAGTAACTCCACTCCACACAATCAAAGGCCTTGTGGGCATCTAAAGACACCACAACTCTTTTTCCGGCATTGTCTGCAGGAATTTGCATATTTAAAAATAGCCTTCTCAAGTTAATTGCCGTGGATTTATTGGGCATAAAGCCAGACTGGTCTGGGTGAATCAATTTATCGATCACTTGGGTCAGCCTGTTCGCCAGGGCCTTCGCCAAAATCTTTATGTCAGCCGTTAGAAGTGAAATTGGTCTATACGACTCCGGCTGTTGAGGATCTTTATCAGCTTTAGGAATAACCACCACGATGGCCTCTCTCATTGATGGGGGCAGCACTCCCCTCTCCAACGACTCAGAGAACACTCGCTCCAATTTGGGCATTAACTCTGCATTAAGAATTTTATAAACCTCTACTGGGATACCGTCCGTCCCCGGAGCCTTGCCCCCCGCCATATTCGCCAAAGCCGCCTTCAATTCTTCCTCCCCAAGCGGTCTATCCATCCACTCCCTTTCCTCTCTACCTAGTCTGGGTAAGTCAACCTCTTTCAGATATCTATTCATTTCCTCAGGACTTTTATCCACCCTAGAGGAATATAATTTACTATAAAATCTCCGAAAAACGTCTAAAATTTCCCCCCCCTGAGTAACCGTTTTACCTTCCTCTGTTCTTATGGAGTATACATGTGAAGAATCCCGCTGCGCAGAAACCACCACCGAGAGCAAATGTCCTACCTTCTCTCCCTCAGAATAAAATGTTTCCTTTTGAAAGGCTCTCAACCTATCTGCCCTACGCATATGGAGTTCATCGACCGCTACCTGAGCCACCCTCATACGAAGTTGTGCTTCTCTTGAATTCTGAGAGGCCAGTGTCTCTTCCGCCACCCTCAGTTCCTCCATCACTGCATTGTCTTGAATTTTAGACTTAGTTTTATGTCTCGAGATGTCCCGGAATAAAATTCCTCTCAGGTATGCCTTCATGGTGTCCCACACTACAAGATTCCCCGCACTCCCTTCATTTATCCTGAAAAACTCCCCGAGTTCAGTTCCCACCTGTTCCATATCCAAATACTGTAGCCAGGAGGGGTGAAATTTCCATCCCAACCCCGTCAGACCACTCTTCCCAGTCATTTGTACAGAGACCAGTACTGGGCTATGGTCCGATATTACTCTAGGCCTATACTCCACCTCATGTATTAGATTATTCACCCCCCCATTTCCCAAAGCCACATCAATGCGAGATAAAGATCCGTATGTTGCTGAATAACATGAGTAGGCATATGTCCTAGGATTACGCACCCGCCACAAATCTATCCATCCTATTTCTCTTAGATAATTTCCAAAAGGAGTAGAGTTCCCTTCACTTCTCAACTCTGCATGTCTACCCTTGTCCCAGTGATCATTGATATATTGTTCACATCCCCCACTATAAGGAGGGGCACCCCATCCCACCTACCCGTAATTTCCAGAATCTCCTGTATCTTTTTCTTGGAATATGGTGGTGGAATATAAATTGACACAATACAAATTAACCTGTTAAATATCTTGCATACTAAAAACACAAATTGGCCGTCTTTATCGGTGGTTACCTCAATCTCTTCAAACGGAACACTAACGTGTATCATAATTGACACACCTCTGGCATAATTTGAGAACGTTGAGTGATACGCCTTTCTCACCCATCTCTTCTGTAGAATAGCAACCTTTTCCTTCACTAGGTGAGTTTCCTGCAGACATATCACTGAAGGCCTCTGTTTCAGTACATATTGGAAAATAGCTGTTCTTTTAGTAGCATTTGCAAGGCCCCTAACATTCCAACTTAGGATTTTAACCTCCCCACCCATTATAGCTTATAGAAACAGTGAATGAGTTCAAGCTCCCTAAGGTCTCAACCCCAACTCCCACCCCCTCCCTCCTCCCCCCCCCCATCCCCAATTCCCAACTGAAATAACTCTCTATCTCTCCCCTCTCTTTAAGCCCACCCAACTCCTCTCTACTCTTAGAATATCAAAATAAACTCTCCCTCTCAATTTGAGATCTGGGAACGCTGTTTCACAGCCTAACGATAAAAACTCTGCGTTCCTTCAGCTCCCCCGCCCACCATAGCCAAAATGCAAATTTCGTTGCGCCGCCGAACACAACCTGATGATATCAATATACCATAAAGTCACAGTATAAGTACCAGTTAACTATCAAACCAAACATAACAGTGAAGGGTTAACAATTGCCTCAGTAGCACTTAAATCAGTTTCAGCGGGTCTGCCCCGTTTTGACATGCTTAGTATTGAGATCCAGCCATTGTGACGCCTCCTCTGGATTTTGGAAAAAATGCACCCGATCCAGAGCCACCACCCTTAATTTTGCTGGGTAAATCATTGAATAACGGACATCTAAGTCTCGCAACCTCCTCTTGACCTCTCCAAACTTCATCCGAAGCTTTTGGACCGCCGCAGAGTAATCCGGATAAAGGGAGACCCGATTACCATCAATGGTCAGCTCATCACAATTCCTGGCTTTCCTCAACAAAATGTCTCGGTCCTGATAGTTCAGAATTTTAGCCAAGATAACTCTTGGGGCCGAGCCGGGGGGGAGGGGTCTGGTGGGCACACGGTGCGCTCTTTCAACGGCAAACATCTTAGTAAGGCCATCTCCACCCACAGCGTTTTTTAGCCATGCCTCAATATAAGCCGTGGGGTTGCTCCCTTCCGCCTTTTCTGGGACCCCCACAATCCTTAGGTTGTTCCTGCGGGATCGGTTTTCAAGGTCATCAGTCTTAAACTCCAGATCAGCAATACGTTGAATATACTTTTTTTCCCTGTTTAACAATTCACCAATCCGATCTTCTGCACTCCCAACCCTTTCTTCCACCTCTTCCACTCTCTTTTCAACTTTACGCATAGCAGAGTTTAAAGCGACCATCTCTCCCTTTAATTCATCCGCTCGTAGGTTTAGAGCCCCCAGGGCAGACTTACAGTACATCACCACTGAAAATATGTCCTTCAGAGTCGGCTCCTCCATTTCTGGCATGTCAGACTGTGCAGGCAGAACAGCTCCTGCGGCCCTTGTAGGAGATCCCTGGTCTGACCCACTGCACTGTAGCTGAGCCCCTCCTTCCTGCTGATCTCCGGGGGCACCAGCTGCTCCAGACTCCACACTTCCAGCCTCTGACTGTAGATTTACAGCCTCCTCTGACCTGGCAAATCGCTCCAACTTAGCAATCACATCCATCTTCCTCTGATAAGCAGCGCTTGCCCTCGCCGCCTCCTCTGCAGTCTCAGCGCCATCTTGGGCCTGTGAGCTTCCCGCAGCTGTCAGCTCCTTCTGTCTCCTGCGTGTCATCCTCAGATAAGATTCCGTTCCTTCGGGTCACACCTCGCTCCCCGAGACTATGTGCACTCCTGAGAGTATGATTTGCGCTCGGCGGCGCCTCTAAGGGGTTAATACAGAGATAATGAAGCGGGAGAGCTCTGTTGCACGTCTGTTCACATCGCCTGCTAGGCCACGCCCCCATCTATAGGGGTATTTAGTCCTCCGGCTGTGTCAAGGTGTCTAGGATTTGTTAGGCACACCCCACGGCTACTTCTAGTTGCTGTGTTAAGTTCAGGATTTGCGGTCAGTACAGCTTCCACCAACTCAGAGAAAGTTCCATGCGGCTCCAAGGTCACCGGATCATAACAGTACAACTGGCCAATAATGAGTTAAATGCATCTCAGAAGAAGGGAAGAAAGGTGTTGAGCCATTTTTTTTTCTGCAGTCTGCTTTCTCTTCTCTTCGCTCTTTTTCTCTGGGTGGCTGAGGAGTCTTGTGCTAGCATGGATATTCAGGAATTAGCTTCTCGTGTGGACCAGTTTGCTGCTAGGGTACAGGGTATTTCTGATTATATTGTTCAGACTCCTGTTTTAGAGCCAAAGATTCCTACTCCTGATTTGTTTTTTGGTGACAGGTCCAAATTTTTGAGTTTTAAAAACAACTGTAAACTGTTTTTTGCTCTGAGACCTCGATCCTCTGGTGATTCCATTCAACAGGTTAAAATCATCATCTCCCTGCTGCGTGGCGATGCACAGGATTGGGCATTTTCCCTGGAATCTGGAAATCCGGCTTTGTTTAATGTAGACTCCTTTTTTCAGGCTTTTGGATTATTATATGATGAACCTAATTCTCTGGATCAAGCGGAGAAGACCTTGTTGGCCCTGTCTCAGGGTCAAGAGGCGGCAGAATTGTATTGTCAGAAATTTAGAAAATGGTCTGTGTTGACTAAATGGAATGATGATGCTTTGGCGGCAATTTTCAGAAAGGGTCTTTCTGAATCCGTTAAAGATGTTATGGTGGGGTTTCCCACACCTTTCGGTCTGAGTGATTCTATGTCTCTGGCCATTCAGATTGACCGGCACTTGCGGGAGCGCAGAACTTTGCGCGCTGTGGCGTTGTCCTCAGAGCAAATTCCTGAGCCAATGCAGTGTGATAGGATTCTGTCTAGAACGGAACGACAAGGTTTCAGACGTCAGAATAGGTTGTGTTATTATTGTGGCGATGCTTCTCATGTCATTTCTGTCTGCCCTAAGCGGACAAAGAGGATTGCCAGTTCATTTACCATCAGTACTGTACAACCTAAATTTCTGTTATCTGTGTTCTTGATCTGCTCATTGTCATCATTTTCTGTCATGGCGTTTGTGGATTCAGGCGCCGCCTTGAACTTAATGGACTTTGAATTTGCCAGGTGTTGTGGTTTTTCCTTGCAGTCTTTGCAGAACCCTATTCCTTTAAGGGGCATTGATGCTACACCTTTGGCTAAAAATAAGCCCCAGTTTTGGACACAGGTGACCATGCGCATGGCGCCAGCCCATGAGGAAGATTGTCGATATCTGGTGTTGCATAATTTGCATGATGCTATCGTGCTGGGTTTTCCGTGGTTGCAGGTACATAATCCTGTGTTGGACTGGAAGTCTATGTCTGTGACTAGTTGGGTGTTATGTGTGCTAATGAAAGGTGTTATGAAGGCAATCCAGAGACACAGTGTGCCTAGCAATCAGAGCGCACACAGTGATCTGACAAATACCCAAAAACAAAAGAACGAGCTCTGAGACGTGGAAACTCTGTAGACTGCACACCTGATCCTATCCTAAACACAACTAAAAGCGGCTGTGGATTGCGCCTAACAACTACCTATGCAACTCGGCACAGCCTAAGAAACTAGCTAGCCTGAAGATAGAAAAATAGGCCTGACTTGCCCCAGAGAAATACCCCAAAGGAAAAGGCAGCTCCCCCACATATAATGACTGTGAGTAAGATGAAAAGACAAAACGTAGGATGAAATAGATTCAGCAAAGTGGGGCCCGATATTCTTAGACAGAGCGAGGACAGTAAAGCAACTTTGCAGTCTACAAAAAACCCTAAAGCAAAAACCACGCAAAGGGGGCAAAAAAAACCCACCGTGCCGAACTAACGGCACGGCGGTACACCCTTTGCGTCTCAGAGCTTCCAGCAAAACCAAAGACAAGCTGGACAGAAAAAAAAGCAACAAAATAGCAAAAAAGCACTTAGCTATACAGAGCAGCAGGTCACAGGAACAATCAGGAGAAGCTCAGATCCAACACTGGAACATTGACAAGGAGCCAGGATAGCAGCATCAGGTGGAGTTAAGTAACGAAGCAGCTAACGAGCTCACCAGAACACCTGAGGGAGGAAGCTCAGAAGCTGCAGTACCACTTGTGACCACAGGAGTGAATTCAGCCACAGAATTCACAACAGTACCCCCCCTTGAGGAGTGGTCACCGAACCCTCACCAGAGCCCCCAGGCCGACCAGGATGAGCCACATGAAAGGCACGAACAAGATCTGGAGCATGGACATCAGAGGCAAAAACCCAGGAATTATCTTCCTGAGCATAACCCTTCCATTTAACCAGATACTGGAGTTTCCGTCTAGAAACACGAGAATCCAAAATCTTCTCCACAATATACTCCAATTCCCCCTCCACCAAAACCGGGGCAGGAGGCTCAACAGATGGAACCATAGGTGCCACGTATCTCCGCAACAACGACCTATGGAATACATTATGTATGGAAAAGGAGTCTGGGAGGGTCAGACGAAAAGACACAGGATTGAGAACCTCAGAAATCCTATACGGACCAATAAAACGAGGTTTAAATTTAGGAGAGGAAACCTTCATAGGAATATGACGAGAAGATAAACAAACCAGATGCCCAACACGAAGTCGGGGACCCACACGGCGTCTGCGATTAGCGAAAAGTTGAGCCTTCTACTGGGACAAGGTCACATTGTCCACTACCTGAGTCCAGATCTGCTGCAACCTGTCCACCACAGAATCCACACCAGGACAGTCCGAAGACTCAACCTGTCCTGAAGAGAAACGAGGATGGAACCCAGAATTGCAAAAAAAAGGAGAAACCAAGGTAGCCGAGCTGGCCCGATTATTAAGGGCGAACTCAGCCAACGGCAAAAAGGACACCCAATCATCCTGGTCTGCAGAAACAAAACATCTCAGATATGTTTCCAAGGTCTGATTGGTTCGTTCGGTCTGGCCATTAGTCTGAGGATGGAAAGCCGAGGAAAAGGATAGGTCAATGCCCATCCTACCACAAAAGGCTCGCCAAAACCTTGAAACAAACTGGGAACCTCTGTCAGAAACAATATTCTCAGGAATGCCATGCAACCGAACCACATGCTGAAAGAACAAAGGTACCAAATCAGAGGAGGAAGGCAATGTAGCCAAGGGCACCAGATGGACCATTTTAGAAAAGCGATCACAGACCACCCAAATGACTGACATCTTTTGAGAAACAGGAAGGTCAGAAATGAAATCCATTGAAATGTGTCCAAGGCCTCTTTGGGACCGGCAAGGGCAAAAGCAACCCACTGGCACGAGAACAGCAGGGCTTAGCCCGAGCACAAATCCCACAGGACTGCACAAAAGTACGTACATCCCGTGACAGAGATGGCCACCAGAAGGATCTAGCCACTAACTCTCTAGTACCAAAGATTCCAGGATGACCAGCCAACACCGAACAATGAAGTTCAGAGATAACTTTATTAGTCCACCTATCAGAGACGAACAGTTTCTCCGCTGGACAACGGTCAGGTTTATTCGCCTGAAATTTTTGCAGCACCCGCCGCATATCAGGGGAGATGGCAGACACAATGACTCCTTCCTTGAGGATACCCGCTGGCTCAGATAAACCCGGAGAGTCGGGCACAAAACTCCTAGACAGAGCATCCGCCTTCACATTTTTAGAGCCCGGAAGGTACGAAATCACAAAGTCGAAGCGGGCAAAAAATAATGACCAACGGGCCTGTCTAGGATTCAAGCGCTTGGCAGACTCGAGATAAGTCAAGTTCTTATGATCAGTCAATACCACCACGCGATGCTTAGCTCCTTCAAGCCAATGACGCCACTCCTCGAATGCCCACTTCATGGCCAGCAACTCTCGGTTGCCCACATCATAATTACGCTCAGCGGGCGAAAACTTCCTGGAAAAGAAAGCACATGGTTTCATCACTGAGCAATCAGAACCTCTCTGTGACAAAACCGCCCCTGCTCCAATCTCAGAAGCATCAACCTCGACCTGGAGAGAGAAACATCTGGTTGACACAACACAGGGGCAGAACAAAAACGATGCTTCAACTCCTGAAAAGCTTCCAGAGCAGCAGAAGACCAATTAACCAAATCAGCACCCTTCTTGGTCAAATCGGTCAATGGTTTGGCAATGCTAGAAAAATTACAGATGAAGCGACGATAAAAATTAGCAAAGCCCAGGAACTTTTGCAGACTTTTCAGAGATGTCGGCTGAATCCAATCCTGGATGGCTTGGACCTTAACTGGATCCATCTCGATAGTAGAAGGGGAAAAGATGAACCCCAAAAATGAAACTTTCTACACACCGAAGAGACACTTTGATCCCTTCACAAACAAAGAATTAGCACGCAGGACCTGAAAAACCATTCTGACCTGCTTCACATGAGACTCCCAATCATCCGAAAAGATCAAAATGTCATCCAAGTAAACAATCAGGAATTTATCCAGATACTCACGGAAGATGTCATGCATAAAAGACTGAAACACAGATGGAGCATTGGCAAGTCCGAACGGCATCACTAGATACTCAAAATGACCCTCGGGCGTATTGAATGCAGTTTTCCATTCATCTCCTTGCCTGATTCTCACCAGATTATACGCACCACGAAGATCTATCTTAGTGAACCAACTAGCCCCCTTAATCCGAGCAAACAAGTCAGATAACAATGGCAAGGGATACTGAAATTTAACAGTGATCTTATTAAGAAGGCGGTAATCAATACACGGTCTCAGCGAACCATCCTTCTTGGCTACAAAGAAGAACCCTGCTCCCAGTGGTGATGACGATGGGCGAATATGTCCCTTCTCCAGGGATTCCTTCACATAACTGCGCATAGCGGCGTTTTCGGGCACGGATAAATTAAATAATCGACCTTTAGGGAATTTACTACCAGGAATCAAATTGATAGCACAATCACAATCCCTATGCGGAGGTAGGGCATCGGACTTGGGCTCTTCAAATACATCCTGATAATCAGACAAGAACTCTGGGACCTCAGAAGGGGTGGATGACGAAATCGACACAAATGGAACATCACCATGTACCCCCTGACAACCCCAGCTGGATACCGACATGGAATTCCAATCCAATACTGGATTATGGGTTTGCAGCCATGGCAACCCCAACACGACCACATCATGCAGATGATGCAACACCAGAAAGCGAATAACTTCCTGATGTGCAGGAGCCATGCACATGGTCAGCTGGGCCCAGTACTGAGGTTTATTCTTGGCCAAAGGTGTAGCATCAATTCCTCTCAATGGAATAGGACACCGCAAAGGCTCCAAGAAAAACCCACAACGTTTAGCATAATCCAAATCCATCAGATTCAGGGCAGCGCCTGAATCCACAAACGCCATGACAGAAAACGACGACAAAGAGCATATCAAGGTAATGGACAGAAGGAATTTGGACTGTACCATACCAATGGTGGCAGACCTAGCGGACCGCTTAGTGCGCTTAGGACAATCAGAAATAGCATGAGTGGAATCACCACAGTAGAAACACAGACCATTCAGACGTCTGTATTCCTGCCGTTCAACTCTGGTCATAGTCCTATCGCACTGCATAGGCTCAGGTTTAACCTCAGGCAATACCGCCAAATGGTGCAAAGATTTACGCTCGCGCAAGCGTCGACCGATCTGAATGGCCAAAGACAAAGACTTATTCAAACCAGCAGGCATAGGAAATCCCACCATGATATCCTTAAGAGCCTCAGAGAGACCCTTTCTGAACAAAGCTGCCAGCGCAGATTCATTCCACTGAGTGAGTACTGACCATTTCCTAAATTTCTGACAATATACCTCTATGTTATCCTGACCCTGACACAAAGCCAGCAAATTTTTCTCAGCCTGATCCACTGAATTAGGCTCATCGTACAGTAATCCAAGCGCCAGGAAAAACGCATCGACAGTACTCAATGCAGGGTCCCCTGGCGCAAGAGAAAATGCCCAGTCTTGAGGGTCGCCGCGCAAAAAAGAAATAATAATCAAAACTTGTTGAACAGGATTACCAGAAGAACGAGGTTTCAAGGCCAGAAATAGCTTACAATTATTTTTGAAACTCAGAAACTTAGTTCTATCTCCAAAAAACAAATCAGGAATAGGAATTCTTGGTTCTAACATCGATTTCTGATCAATAGTATCTTGAATCTTTTGTACATTTATAACGAGATTATCCATTGAAGAGCACAGACCCTGAATATCCATGTCCACACCTGTGTCCAGAAACACCCAAATGTCTAGGGGAAAAAAAAAAAAAATGAACACAGAGCAGAGAAAAAAAAAAAATGATGTCAGAACTTTTTCTTTCCCTCTATTGAGAATCATTAGTTCGGCTCCTTGTACTGTTATGTGTGCTAATGAAAGGTGTTATGAAGGCAATCCAGAGACACAGTGTGCCTAGCAATCAGAGCGCACACAGTGATCTGACAAATACCCAAAAACAAAAGAACGAGCTCTGAGACGTGGAAGCTCTGTAGACTGCACACCTGATCCTATCGTAAACACAACTAAAAGCGGCTGTGGATTGCGCCTAACAACTACCTATGCAACTCGGCACAGCCTAAGAAACTAGCTAGCCTGAAGATAGAAAAATAGGCCTGACTTGCCCCAGAGAAATACCCCAAAGGAAAAGGCAGCCCCCCCACATATAATGACTGTGAGTAAGATGAAAAGACAAAATGTAGGATGAAATAGATTCAGCAAAGTGGGGCCCGATATTCTTAGACAGAGCGAGGACAGTAAAGCAACTTTGCAGTCTACAAATAACCCTAAAGCAAAAACCACGCAAAGGGGGCAAAAAAAAACCACCGTGCCGAACTAACGGCACGGCGGTACACCCTTTGCGTCTCAGAGCTTCCAGCAAAACCAAAGACAAGCTGGACAGAAAAAAAGCAACAAAATAGCAAAAAAGCACTTAGCTATACAGAGCAGCAGGTCACAGGAACAATCAGGAGAAGCTCAGATCCAACACTGGAACATTGACAAGGAGCCAGGATAGCAGCATCAGGTGGAGTTAAGTAACGAAGCAGCTAACGAGCTCACCAGAACACCTGAGGGAGGAAGCTCAGAAGCTGCAGTACCACTTGTGACCACAGGAGTGAATTCAGCCACAGAATTCACAACAGTTGGGGTTGTCAGGGGATTCATAATGATGTTCCTTTGATGTCAATCTCCTCTTCTTCCTCTTCTGAAATTCCTAAGTTTTTGTCTGATTTTCAGGATGTATTCGATCAGCCCAAGTCCAGTTCCCTTCCACCGCACAGGGACTGTGATTGTGCTATTGACTTGATTCCAGGCTGTAAGTTTCCTAAAGGCCGACTTTTCAACCTGTCTGTGCCTGAACATACCGCCATGCGTAATTATATTAAGGAGTTGTCACAATATGGTATGAAATATCATAAGTAGTTCTCTTGCTAGCCTGCGTGGGCTAAGCCCCCCTTCTTGGAGTGATGCTGCAACAGTTTGTAGCTTCAAATTCCTTCCCTTTCACTCAGCCAAGAGCTGCTTTGCCAATGTATGGGGGAAGAGAGGTTTTATGGCCGAAAGGTATTTACGACCAGGTTAGAATCTTCCTCCAGCTAGAACTGGAAAAATGGCTCCAAAATTCATGAAAGATTCTTTGTTTGGTTTTTGTACGATATTATGCACAATGTTTACGTTAAGAACACGAAAATATATATTCGTATTCCCACTCGGTGTATCTACCCATCCCTTGAAACTCGGGCTTCTAACTCCATCTGGTAAAGAAGTAGGGATTTCTCTGTAAATATGTATCCCAGATAGGACATATTTGATCTCATTAGAATGCCCACGTTAATCCGAGATGAATGATGGGTTTGTTAGGACTATGACATGTTTTGTAACGGAGTTATCGAAATTAGATATAGATTAGAATAAAATGATTTAACTGAAGAGGTAGGAGGGACGAGGTGATCCAACCCCTTTCTGGGATGTTACAGGCTTAGCTATAACTGTCTGCACACATCCCCAGCTCAGTCTTCTGCTTGATTTCTTCTTCTGGACTTCTTGTCTTCTCCTGAAGCCAGCAGCACATCCCAATGAGCTGGGACGTATGGTTGCCTGCCATTCTTTGAACATGTGAGTGTTACCTTTCCTCATTTAATCCCTGTTTATTTCATAATTACCCTTGTACATATTTGCAATTGACTCATTTGTAACATCTTTATAAAATATTTTTGATAAAGCACTGCCTAATTTTTTATGGGATATAATATTTAATATATTTAGTTCATTCTCCTGCTCTAAACGTACCCTGTCTCTGGAAGAGAATTACGCTACTGTGTTGGGTTAGCTTCGGACCCGTTTAATCGAAGCTGGTGGCAGCGATAAGTGTGCAGACTGTTGAGTGAGGCTGTAGCGACTGCGGCGTTGATAATTATTGTTCCTGCCTGAGTGGGAGTAGTTATCGCGTCGCTGCAGCGTGCCCAATAGCCAGTACATAGCAGGCAGCCTTTCTGGCGACTAATTACCCAGGGTGCAGTACCTAATCTGACCTGAGAGTAAGGGGGGCGCCAGAGAGCTGTAAGTGTTAAGTGGAACTGTAAGCGGGATATACATAAATCCCTGCAGTTTGTGGTATATTGAAAGCAGTGGGATACCTAGAATAAGCCCCTGCTGTAAACTAAGAGGTCAATAGCCTTGTGTGTGTTTTCTCATCACATTGTTAGCAGTGGAGGGATAACTAAGATAAGCCCCCCTGCACATGTGATAGCGGTCTGTTGGCCTAAAGTCACCCCAACCTGTGACGTAGGGGTGACGGTCACGGTGTGAATCGTGACGAATTGGTGGCAGCGGTCAGGGGATTCCTGACGGGAGTCTTTGGCGAAAGGGCATATTCGGCCATCTTCTTCACCGTTGGGAGCAGGATGTTTTTTTGTTGCTAAGAAGGATGGCTCCTTGAGACCCTGTATTGATTATCGCCTCTTGAATAAGATCACGGTCAAGTTTCAATACCCTTTACCTTTGCTTTCTGATTTGTTTGCTAGGATTAAGGGGGCTAGTTGGTTTACTAAGATTGACCTTCAGGGGGCATATAATCTTGTTCGTATTAAGCAGGGTGATGAATGGAAAACTGTGTTTAATACGCCCGAAGGTCATTTTGAATATCTTGTGATGCCATTCGGGCTCACTAATGCTCCATCTGTTTTTCAGTCCTTCATGCATGATATCTTCCGGACTTATCTTGATAAATTCTTGATTGTATATTTGGACGATATTTTGATTTTTTCCAATGATTGGGAGTCTTATGTGCAACAGGTCAGGATGGTGTTTCAGATCCTTCGTGACAATGCTTTGTTTGTGAAGGGGTCTAAGTGTCTCTTTGGGGTGCAGAAGGTTTCTTTTTTGGGCTTCATTTTTTTCTCCCTCATCTATGGAGATGGATCCGGCTAATGTTCAGGCCATTCATGATTGGATTCAACCCACATCCGTGAAGAGCCTTCAGAAATTTTTGGGTTTTGCTAATTTTTATCGCCGTTTCATTGCTAACTTCTCTAGTGTGGTTAAACCCTTAACTGATTTGACGAAGAAAGGCGCTGATGTGGCGAATTGGTCCTCTGCGGCTGTCTCTGCCTTTCAGGAGCTTAAACGCAGATTTACTTCTGCTCCGGTGTTGCGCCAACCGGATGTTTCTCTTCCGTTTCAGGTTGAGATTGACGCTTCTGAGATTGGGGCAGTGGCCATTTTGTCTCAGAGGGATCCTGTTGGTTCTTTGATGAAACCGTGTGCCTTCTTTTCTCGTAAGTTTTCGCCTGCTGAACGCAATTATGATGTCGGCAATCGGGAGTTGTTGGCTATGAAGTGGGCGTTTGAGGAGTGGCGACATTGGCTTGAGGGAGCTAAGCACTGTATTGTGGTCTTGACCAATCATAAGAATCTGATTTACCTCGAGTCTGCCAAACGGCTGAATCCTAGACAGGCTCGATGGTCCTTGATTTTTTCCCGTTTTGATTTTGTAGTTTCGTATCTTCCGGGTTCTAAGAATATTAAGGCTGATGCCCTCTCTAGGAGTTTTTTGCCTGATTCTCCTGAGGTCCTTGAACCGGTCGGCATTCTGAAAGAAGGGGTGGTCCTTTCTGCCATTTCCCCTGATTTACGACGGGTTCTTCAGGAATTTCAGGCTGACAGACCTGACCGCTGTCCAGTGGGGAAACTGTTTGTTCCTGACAGATGGACTAGTAGAGTGATTTCTGAGGTTCACTGTTCTGTGTTGGCTGGTCATAGTAACATAGTAACATAGTTAGTAAGGCCGAAAAAAGACATTTGTCCATCCAGTTCAGCCTATATTCCATTATAATAAATACCCAGATCTACGTCCTTCTACAGAACCTAATAATTGTATGATACAATATTGTTCTGCTCCAGGAAGACATCCAGGCCTCTCTTGAACCCCTCGACTGAGTTCGCCATCACCACCTCCTCAGGTAAGCAATTCCAGATTCTCACTGCCCTAACAGTAAAGAATCCTCTTCTATGTTGGTGGAAAAACCTTCTCTCCTCCAGACGCAAAGAATGCCCCCTTGTGCCCGTCACCTTCCTTGGTATAAACAGATCCTCAGCGAGATATTTGTATTGTCCCCTTATATACTTATACATGGTTATTAGATCGCCCCTCAGTCGTCTTTTTTCTAGACTAAATAATCCTAATTTCGCTAATCTATCTGGGTATTGTAGTTCTCCCATCCCCTTTATTAATTTTGTTGCCCTCCTTTGTACTCTCTCTAGTTCCATTATATCCTTCCTGAGCACCGGTGCCCAAAACTGGACACAGTACTCCATGTGCGGTCTAACTAGGGATTTGTACAGAGGCAGTATAATGCTCTCATCATGTGTATCCAGACCTCTTTTAATGCACCCCATGATCCTGTTTGCCTTGGCAGCTGCTGCCTGGCACTGGCTGCTCCAGGTAAGTTTATCATTAACTAGGATCCCCAAGTCCTTCTCCCTGTCAGATTTACCCAGTGGTTTCCCGTTCAGTGTGTAATGGTGATATTGATTCCCTCTTCCCATGTGTATAACCTTACATTTATCATTGTTAAACCTCATCTGCCACCTTTCAGCCCAAGTTTCCAACTTATCCAGATCCATCTGTAGCAGAATACTATCTTCTCTTGTATTAACTGCTTTACATAGTTTTGTATCATCTGCAAATATCGATATTTTACTGTGTAAACCTTCTACCAGATCATTAATGAATATGTTGAAGAGAACAGGTCCCAATACTGACCCCTGCGGTACCCCACTGGTCACAGCGACCCAGTTAGAGACTATACCATTTATAACCACCCTCTGCTTTCTATCACTAAGCCAGTTACTAACCCATTTACACACATTTTCCCCCAGACCAAGCATTCTCATTTTGTGTACCAACCTCTTGTGCGGCACGGTATCAAACGCTTTGGAAAAATCGAGATATACCACGTCCAATGACTCACCGTGGTCCAGCCTATAGCTTACCTCTTCATAAAAACTGATTAGATTGGTTTGACAGGAGCGATTTCTCATAAACCCATGCTGATATGGAGTTAAACAGTTATTCTCATTGAGATAATCCAGAATAACATCCCTCAGAAACCCTTCAAATATTTTACCAACAATAGAGGTTAGACTTACTGGCCTATAATTTCCAGGTTCACTTTTAGAGCCCTTTTTGAATATTGGCACCACATTTGCTATGCGCCAGTCCTGCGGAACAGACCCTGTCGCTATAGAGTCACTAAAAATAAGAAATAATGGTTTATCTATTACATTACTTAGTTCTCTTAGTACTCGTGGGTGTATGCCATCCGGACCCGGAGATTTATCTATTTTAATCTTATTTAGCCGGTTTCGCACCTCTTCTTGGGTTAGATTGGTGACCCTTAATATAGGGTTTTCATTGTTTCTTGGGATTTCACCTAGCATTTCATTTTCCACCGTGAATACCGTGGAGAAGAAGGTGTTTAATATGTTAGCTTTTTCCTCGTCATCTACAACCATTCTTTCCTCACTATTTTTTAAGGGGCCTACATTTTCAGTTTTTATTCTTTTACTATTGATATAGTTGAAGAACAGTTTGGGATTAGTTTTACTCTCTTTAGCAATGTGCTTCTCTGTTTCCTTTTTGGCAGCTTTAATTAGTTTTTTAGATAAAGTATTTTTCTCCCTATAGTTTTTTAGAGCTTCAATGGTGCCATCCTGCTTTAGTAGTGCAAATGCTTTCTTTTTACTGTTAATTGCCTGTCTTACTTCTTTGTTTAGCCACATTGGGTTTTTCCTATTTCTAGTCCTTTTATTCCCACAAGGTATAAACCGCTTACACTGCCTATTTAGGATGTTCTTAAACATTTCCCATTTATTATCTGTATTCTCATTTCTGAGGATATTGTCCCAGTCTACCAGATTAAGGGCATCTCTAAGCTGTTCAAACTTTGCCTTCCTAAAGTTCAATGTTTTTGTGACTCCCTGAAAGTCCCCCTAGTGAAAGACAGGTGAAACTGCACAATATTGTGGTCGCTATTTCCTAAATGCCCAACTACCTGCAGATTTGTTATTCTGTCAGGTCTATTAGATAGTATTAGGTCTAAAAGTGCTGCTCCTCTGGTTGGATTCTGCACCAATTGTGAAAGATAATTTTTCTTGGTTATTAGCAGAAACCTGTTGCCTTTATGGGTTTCACAGGTTTCTGTTTCCCAGTTAATATCCGGGTAGTTAAAGTCCCTAGTATTTTAAAGTCCCTAGTATTTTTGGTACCAGAGATTTGGTTGGTAGGTCCTTTTGGTGGCCTTCTTTGTCACGTGATGTGCATTCTTTTGTGCAGTCCTGTGGGACTTGTGCACGGGCCAAGCCTTGTTGTTCCCGTGCTAGTGGGTTGCTTTTGCCATTGCCAGTCCCTGAGAGGTCCTGGGCGCATATTTCTATGGATTTTATTTCTGATCTTCCGGTTTCCCAGAAGATGTCTGTTATCTGGGTTGTTTGTGACCGGTTCTCTAAGATGGTTCATTTGGTGCCTTTGCCTAAATTGCCTTCCTCTTCAGATTTGGTTCCATTGTTTTTTCAGCATGTGGTTCGTTTGCATGGTATTCCGGAGAATATTGTGTCCGACAGAGGTTCCCAGTTTGTTTCTAGGTTTTGGCGGACCTTTTGTGCTAGGCTGGGCATTGATTTGTCTTTTCCTTCTGCATTTCATCCTCAGACAAATGGCCAGACCGAGCAAACTAATCAAACTTTGGAGACTTATTTGAGATGCTTTGTGTCTGCTGATCAGGATGATTGGGTGGCCTTCTTGCCATTGGCCGAGTTTGCCCTTAATAATCGGGCTAGTTCGGCTACTTTGGTTTCGCCTTTCTTTTGTAATTTTGGTTTTCATCCTCGTTTCTCTTCTGGGCAGGTTGAGCCTTCTGACTGTCCTGGCGTGGATTCTGTGGTTGACAGGTTGCAGCAGATTTGGGCTCATGTGGTGGACAATTTGGTGTTGTCTCAGGAGGAGGCTCAACGTTTTTCTAACCGTCGTCGGTGTGTTGGTTCCCGGCTTCGGGTTGGGGATCTGGTCTGGTTGTCTTCCCGTCATGTTCCTATGAAGGTTTCAAAGGTAGTGATGGCTAGCACTCGACTGGAGTAGAGGTGACGGTGCTAGTGAAGGGAACTAGGAGTTCCGAAGTCACTGAATATAAAAGATCACTGCACACGCTCAAAGCGAAGATATGCTCTCAAGTGGAAGTTTATTGATAGTTGATGCAGGAAAAAGCGACTGGTCAATTTTTGACGTTTCGGCTAAAGCATAGCCTTGGTCACAACGTCGCTGCAACAAATACAGAAATACAAATATTTACAAAAATATATACAATGAAATCGTGTTATGTACACTATATATAAACAATCTACATAAAGGAAACTTGTGATGAACATGTACAGAGAAATAGCTCTGTAAGACAATGTAATGAGATGTATTTTAAAATAAGATGATACACTGTAGAGGGATATCTATAAAAAGAGACACTGGAAAAAGGAACTGGGTTCACCTGGGCATAGGTGTATATGTAAATGTGACCGTAGAATAGTACATGCAATATGACACACATAGATGTTAAGAACAAAGTTTCAAAGGTAAAAGGTGGCCTATGTGGTTCTATCGTGCCAGAGAGTAGTGTCTAACTGAATTGGGGCGACAAGAGGAGTAGCCCACCTAGAGTGCAGAGTCCGTCTCAGTTTAAGGGTAGTGCAGGTGTAGCACTGGTATGAGGTAGCGGCCTGGTAGGGATGAATGATAGAAATGAAAACCACTGTACACTGCAGGTTATGATAAAATTCGTGGAGAAGAACAAGGACCTACCCTGTGGAAGGCTTGAATTCAGGGCTGAGCAATGTCTCTTTGCAAGAGTGATAAAATGGGTAAAGCTCCAGGTACTGTGCCCAAGGCCTGTTGAGAGGCATGATAATGAATACATATGTTCATATTTTCATAACTATGTGTTGTAGTAGTTACAGGTTAAAAAAAGGGGCACCTGACCTGTGGGTATGTGAAACGGCAAAGGTACTTTACTAAGTGGTGTGCCCGGAAAATCACGAGTAGGAGTATTTACTAGATGATTCTTGGGGTACCGCAACCAAGTATACAGCACTGGCAGGAAAAGAAAATGTGTGGCGTTAAATAAGGGGGTAGAAAGAGGGGGGTTTGAATAAAATGACAATACTCATCTGCTGGCTTTGACATACGTCCATGTAAGTTGTAACTGACGCAGCCGTGTCAGATTAGGAGTAAAGGCTGATGCTCCTGGTGGTCCCTTCAAGTGGGCAGCGGTTTGCGCTGTAAGGCGAACGGCGTTGCTGGAGACACAGCCGTGTCTCAATAGGTGCTAGCGCTGGTGCTGGGACTTCCCAAGGAGGGCCGGTGCCGACACTCCCGTGTCTCAGCTGTGCCCGGCGTGGAGGGGAAGTGAGCGCTGGTACGGAGCCGCGCTCAGATATAGAGCGCTGTAGGGTAATGTGGCCGGAAGTGTGGTGAACGCCGGCGCCTGCGCACATAAAGTAGGCTGACCGAGAGGAGAGCGAGAGTACAGAGGAAGGGGCGCGTGCGCAATGGAATGCTTGCAGACAATGATGTCTGCGCAAGTCAGGTGGTGATAAATGCTGTGTGGTCATTCTATGAGCAGCTAAGTTGTTGAGTTGGAGCAGAGTGTTGGGAAAGCTCAGAATGCATATGATTGTACTCAATATGTGCCTGTGCGATCAGTCAATATGCAAATGTTCTACCGGTTGGAGTAGAGTTTTGAGAACGGATCAAAATGCATAGAGTAACAACTGCAGTGATAAACAGTAGTACATGTATATATACAATCTGGTGTGTCAAGAGTTACAATTACAATAATGCAAAAAAATCCAAATAAACGCTCTACGATAGGACAATAATACTTCATATATAATCTTATTGTATCAAGAATTACGATATGAATAATAGAGCAACCCAAATAAGCGCTCTGCGATGGGACGACATGGATGAACATGGTCTGTCTGGAGATAAAATAGCATAGATGACTCAATTATGTATAAGTACAGTATGGTAAACTGCAGTCTAACTGAGTAGGAGTCCAAACCGTGGAACTAGAAAAACCAGGTATAAAGGAAACTTAGGAAAAAGAGTTAAGAAAGAAAATAGAAGGAAACTTAGAAAAAAACTGCACTACGGAGGGAGATCTTACCAACTCCACAAAGAAGATTGCCGAGTGGTTGCGTGCGACTATTCAGTGGGTCTAGGGGAAAAAAACATTCATTTAGTTAGCCAGTCTATTTCACGATTGAGTCCTCTCGGACTAAGTGTGTCCAATGTGTAAATCCAGTATGTTTCACGTTCTTTTAGTAGTTGGACATGGTTACCACCCCGTCTTGGTCTGCGGACTTTTTCTAGAACCTGGAATCGTAATTGGGATATGTTGTGCCTGGCTTCCTTGAAGTGTGCCGGCAGAGGCAGCCATGTTTTTTCACATCTAATAGTAGATTTATGGCTAGTGATCCTATCCCTGATTGCCTGGATGGTTTCGCCCACGTAAAGTAGGCCACATGGGCATTTGATAATATATATCACAAAGTTGGATTCACAGGTGTGATAGTCCCTAATTGGGTATGATTTCCCCGTACGAGGATGAACCACTTCACTCCCTTTGATGTTCGAACAGCATGTGCAATTTAAGCATGGGAATGTGCCCCTTCTAGACAGTCCACTAAGAGTACGGGTAGTAGTTAGTTTCGGGGAGCCCACGTCGGCCCTAACCAGTCTATCCTTGATGTTAGGTGGTCTACGTAAACACATTAGAGGGGGATTTTTAAAGACCGTAATACCGGGGTATGCTTTAGTAAGTAAGGGCCATTGTTTGTGAATCAGGTTGTGAACTCTTTGCATGGATGGATGGTGACTGTGGACGAAAGGTAATCTGGGTGGTTTAGGTAAGGGGATGGGTGTGGGGTCCGTTTCGGATAAGACTTTGGTCATCTCAGTGTTGAGAAGTGTGCATGGGTATGCTCTGTCCTCAAACTTTTTGGACATTTCTTGTAGTCTGGTTTGTCTAATCGTGGGGTTGGATACAATTCTTGAAACTCTTTTAAATTGAGATCGGGGAAGGCAGTTTCTTGTGGATTTCGGATGACAGCTATTGTACAGTAGAAGATTATTACGGTCGGTCGGTTTAGTATAGATATCAGTTGTAAGGGAACCATGAATGTCCTTGCACACTTTAGTGTCCAGAAATGTGATGGTCTCCATGTGATGTGAGATGGAGAATTTGAGCTCCGTTCGTATGTCATTAATGGCGTTGTAGAATGTGGTTAAGGAGGTGTGATCACCGTGCCAGATACAGAAAATGTCGTCTATGTAACGATACCATAGAAGAGCATGTTGTTGAAATAGCGTGTCGGGATAGACAAAGTCCCTTTCAAACCGATCCATATATAGATTTGCATACGCGGGCGCTACATTTGAACCCATAGCGGTTCTGCATATTTGAACATAAAAGTCATCCTCAAATAGAAAATAATTTTCTCTGAGTACCAGATTGAGCAGTTCGAGACAGAGATCTTGTGAGCGTGTATCTACACCTGCTTCTGATAAGGTAAGAGAGACTGCCTTGATACCTGTGTCATGTGTAATCGAGGTGTATAAACTGTTGACATCTAAGGTACATAGGATACTGTTGGCTGGGATTGTGTTGATATCCCTAATTTTTTTCAGGAAATCGCCTGTGTCAAGGATGAAGGATTTAGTTTGATGAGTGTAAGGCGTGAGTAATTTTTCTAAATAGATGGATACAGGATTGAGAATGGAATCCGTGGACGCCACGATAGGGCGTCCAGGGGGATTCAGTAGGTTTTTGTGGATTTTAGGGAGAATGTATAGAACTGGAGTAACCGGATGATCATTTGTCAAGAATGCTTTGGTTTTGGCGTCAATAGTTTGTAGTTGTGTGTGTTTGGTCAGAATGGTGTCAATCTTTCTCCGAATGTTGAAGACTGGGTCTGATTGAATTTTGCTATATGTGATAGTGTCGGCCAGTTGTCGTTTAATTTCGGCTATGTATTGATTTTTATTCATCACTACGGTGGCCCCACCTTTATCTGCCGGTTTGATTACGATGTGGTTGTTGTCCTTAAGTGAGGTGAGTGCTTGTTTTTCTAGAGGTGTTAAATTGTGTCGGACCGGAAGGAAACCTAGTCGTTGGTCACGGATGGTTTCTTTGATATCTCTGTCAAGGAGAGTGATAAAGGTCTCTATTGCATGGTTAGTCTTGGGAGGCATGAACTTGCTGGGGTTCCTTAGACCTAATGGTCTAATGTGATCAGAGGCCCACTGTCTCTGTCTGGTACCGTCCCTAATGTGTTACTGGTGACGTGTGGATTGTCCTCAAAGTGTACTTTAAGTCTCAAGTTACGGTAAAAGCTTTGTAAGTCTTTTTCTAACTGAAAGGAATCCCATTTGGGAGTCGGGCAAAATGACAAACCCTTGTTCAATACCCTAAGTTCAAGGGGGGAAAGAGAGTAGTCAGAGATGTTCACTACTAGGTTTGGACCCCTACCTGTGATCGAAGAGTCATCTGTTGTTCTCGATCCTTTCGTTCTCGACCTCCTGGTGGGCGACCGCTTGGGCCTAAAAAAGGCGTTCTCGTGGTGGAAGAAGCTCCGCCGATATCGCTCCCGGAACCTGGTGAGGATCCCCCAGCCGGTGAGGAGTCCCCGGAAGCTGCATATCTTCCTGCCGGGCGGCGTGATCTTGGATATGGTCGCCTGTGAGATGTTTCTTCCCATCGATATACTCTGTTTGTTAGATAATCTTCGGTGTCTCTTTGAAATTTAGTCCGTTTTCTTTCTTCCAAGGTTTTTTGATGTGATGATAGGATGGAGTCAACCTTGCTCTTTAAGGTATTGAATTCGGAGTTGGTGAGAGTGGAGGTAAGTTGCGTCTCGATGGTTACGATTTTTTCTTCAGTTTCTTTGATTGATATAGGAAAATTCAATCAGACCCAGTCTTCAACATTCGGAGAAAGATTGACACCATTCTGACCAAACACACACAACTACAAACTATTGACGCCAAAACCAAAGCATTCTTGACAAATGATCATCCGGTTACTCCAGTTCTATACATTCTCCCTAAAATCCACAAAAACCTACTGAATCCCCCTGGACGCCCTATCGTGGCGTCCACGGATTCCATTCTCAATCCTGTATCCATCTATTTAGAAAAATTACTCACGCCTTACACTCATCAAACTAAATCCTTCATCCTTGACACAGGCGATTTCCTGAAAAAAATTAGGGATATCAACACAATCCCAGCCAACAGTATCCTATGTACCTTAGATGTCAACAGTTTATACACCTCGATTACACATGACACAGGTATCAAGGCAGTCTCTCTTACCTTATCAGAAGCAGGTGTAGATACACGCTCACAAGATCTCTGTCTCGAACTGCTCAATCTGGTACTCAGAGAAAATTATTTTCTATTTGAGGATGACTTTTATGTTCAAATATGCGGAACCGCTATGGGTTCAAATGTAGCGCCCGCGTATGCAAATCTATATATGGATCGGTTTGAAAGGGACTTTGTCTATCCCGACACGCTATTTCAACAACATGCTCTTCTATGGTATCGTTACATAGACGACATTTTCTGTATCTGGCAAGGTGATCACACCTCCTTAACCACATTCTACAACGCCATTAATGACATACGAACGGAGCTCAAATTCTCCATCTCACATCACATGAAGACCATCACATTTCTGGACACTAAAGTGTGCAAGGACATTCATGGTTCCCTTACAACTGATATCTATACTAAACCGACCGACCGTAATAATCTTCTACTGCACAATAGCTGTCATCCGAAATCCACAAGAAACAGCCTTCCCCGATCTCAATTTAAAAGAGTTTCAAGAATTGTATCCAACCCCACGATTAGACAAACCAGACTACAAGAAATGTCCAAAAAGTTTGAGGACAGAGCATACCCATGCACACTTCTCAACACTGAGATGACCAAAGTCTTATCCGAAACGGACCCCACACCCATCCCCTTACCTAAACCACCCAGATTACCTTTCGTCCACAGTCACCATCCATCCATGCAAAGAGTTCACAACCTGATTCACAAACAATGGCCCTTACTTACTAAAGCATACCCCGGTATTACGGTCTTTAAAAATCCCCCTCTAATGTGTTTACGTAGACCACCTAACATCAAGGATAGACTGGTTAGGGCCGACGTGGGCTCCCCGAAACTAACTACTACCCGTACTCTTTGTGGACTGTCTAGAAGGGGCACATTCCCATGCTTAAATTGCACATGCTGTTCGAACATCAAAGGGAGTGAAGTGGTTCATCCTCGTACGGGGAAATCATACCCAATTAGGGACTATCACACCTGTGAATCCAACTTTGTGATATATATTATCAAATGCCCATGTGGCCTACTTTACGTGGGCGAAACCATCCAGGCAATCAGGGATAGGATCACTAGCCATAAATCTACTATTAGATGTGAAAAAACATGGCTGCCTCTGCCGGCACACTTCAAGGAAGCCAGGCACAACATATCCCAATTACGATTCCAGGTTCTAGAAAAAGTCCGCAGACCAAGACGGGGTGGTAACCATGTCCAACTACTAAAAGAACGTGAAACATACTGGATTTACACATTGGACACACTTAGTCCGAGAGGACTCAATCGTGAAATAGACTGGCTAACTAAATGAATGTTTTTTTCCCCTAGACCCACTGAATAGTCGCACGCAACCACTCGGCAATCTTCTTTGTGGAGTTGGTAAGATCTCCCTCCGTAGTGCAGTTTTTTTCTAAGTTTCCTTCTATTTTCTTTCTTAACTCTTTTTCCTAAGTTTCCTTTATACCTGGTTTTTCTAGTTCCACGGTTTGGACTCCTACTCAGACTGCAGTTTACCATACTGTACTTATACATAATTGAGTCATCTATGCTATTTTATCTCCAGACAGACCATGTTCATCCATGTCGTCCCATCGCAGAGCGCTTATTTGGGTTGCTCTATTATTCATATCGTAATTCTTGATACAATAAGATTATATATGAAGTATTATTGTCCTATCGTAGAGCGTTTATTTGGATTTTTTTGCATTATTGTAATTGTAACTCTTGACACACCAGATTGTATATATACATGTACTACTGTTTTTATTCAGTCGCCATGACAGCACAACGAGAGAGGGGATCCGCCCTTCAGGGACAGGAAACCTCAGACATAAAAGGGCGGCACCTCACTCACCCGCCAGTTGGTTTCCTGTCCCTGACAGTGGAACCTCTTCAGACAGGCCCCGAGAAGAGGGTCGAAGAAAGAATTTATCCCACGCCTGACAGACCGATGCAGGTAGCGGGGTCCCCCTACCTCGGCCTGGTCAGGTAGATGGAAGCACCACACGGCAGGGGTACTGTTGGTGTAGGTGTCGGCAGGAGGAAGCGGCCCGAGGCATTAAGGGCCTTGCTTCTACGACAGCTGCTTTTTACCTGGGGGTCTCCAGGGTGCCGCTTCTGCTGGGGCCTCCGGGGTCGGTCCGCCGCTTGCGCCGGGGTCTGCGGTGGCTAGGGAGAGCTGCCGTCCTTGTCCGGCGCGTCCGCTCTCAGCGCCGCAGCGGCGTCCGGAAGAGGCGTGTCCGGATGACGTCGCGAGCGGCGCAGGGCGATGACGCGGCCGCGCATGCGCGGTAGCGACTTCTTCTGGCTAATGGCGGCGCCCGGCGTCTGGGGAGGGATTTTCTGGCCACGAGGGGTCCAGCGCTTTAAGCGGACGCCTAGCGGTCACGACCCTACCAGCGCAGTACCGGTCGTCGGCAAGTGATTTCCCTGCTGGCCCCCATCCGGGGGTGGTACCCAGGGGGAGGAATTTAAACGGCGTACTGAAGCCACAGCTTGTTCCTGTCCACCATTTCCAATATGGAGTCTCTGGAAGGAACACCGCAGCTGGGCGGTGAGCAGCAGCAGCAACCTGAACAGCCTTTGAGCAGCTCCCAGCGGCGTTCTAGTGGCAGTAGTCGCGCTGGTAGAGCTAAAGAGGCTCAGAAACCAACTAAGTCCTCAGGCCGTAAGAGATCTCCGGCTAAGAAGGACCCCCCGATCACGGTACCTTTTGCTGCAGGGATGGGTAAGTGAGCTTCGTGAAAGTACGTTTCTGATAGCTGTCCCTCCTTGTATTCCCTCTCTCCTTATTAGGGGAGGAAATCTGTGTCCAAATCCAAACATAGGGAGTGTGCCATCTGTACGGAGCCACTTCCAGATGGACATGAAAAGAAAATGTGTAGCATCTGCATTCAACGGTTAATTGAGGACGAGGCCCCTGACCTTACGTCTACTCTTAGGGATCTGGTTAGACAGGAGGTCAGAGATTCCATGAGGTCTCAGAAGTCAGTTTCAAAAAAGAGGAAGGAGATATTATCCCCAGCCTCAGATGTGGATTCAGACACGGGTGGTGTAAGCTCGGATTCTCATCCGTCATCATCATCAGAGGACATGGAATCTAGTCGAGCCTGTCTATCACTTGATAGGATTAACCGCTTAGTCAAAGCTGTCAACAACACCATGGGCATTGAGGAGACCCAGGCGGAATGTTCCATTCAGGACATAATGTTTAAAGGCATAGATCGCAAATCCAAAAGAGTATTTCCGGTAGTTGATAAAGTTAAATCACTGATTACGAGAGAATGGAAGAAACCCGAAAGGAAGGGGTCACTCCCACCAGCATTCAAAAGAAGATATCCCTTTGAGGAAGAGGCTTCTTCCTCCTGGGACAAGGTCCCGAAGCTGGATGCGGCGGTGGCCAAAGCTTGTAAAAAAAGTCTCTCCCATTTGAGGATCTGGGAAACCTAAAGGACCCGCTTGATAGGATAGCTGAGGTATTCCTTAAAGGAGCTTGGGAAACATCAGCAGGTTCCCTGAGACCGGCGATTGCGGCCACCTGCACTGCCCGGTCGTTGATGGTATGGTTGGGTAATCTAGAAGACCAGCTCAAGGATAAGGTTCCTAGGTGCGAGATCCTATCATCTATGTCTATGATTCAGGATGCAGCAGCCTTCCTTTCGGATGCGTCAGCCGATTCCGTTAGGCTAGCTGCAAGGTCATCAGCACTGTCTAATGCGGCCCGTAGAGCTCTTTGGATAAAATGCTGGCCAGGAGACTTACAGGCCAGATCGAAACTATGTGGCATCCCCTGTGAGGGGGTTCATTTGTTTGGCCCAGTCCTGGATGAGCTTCTAGAAAAAGCAGGTGACAATAAAAAGCGATTCCCTCTTCTAACAAGACCCTTCTATAGACGAGACTACAACAGAGGAGGGCTGTATCGCCGAAGATCGGACAGAGATTCAAATAGAGATTCGACCAGATATAACTCTTATAGAAGAAGAGGTAGAGGTTATATGTTTAACTCCTCTAGAGACTCTAAAAAGCCTCAATGACTGGCGGACCAGGTGGGCGGTAGGCTGTTGGCCTTCTACCCAGCCTGGTTGAAAATCACCAATAGTCCATGGATACTCAGTATCATTAAAGAGGGGTTAAAGTTCCAATTCCACCATACCCCCCAGGACAAATTTAAATTAACCCCTATCCGTTCTTCTCCCGCAGAACAATTGGCGTTGTAGTCAGAAGTTCGAGATCTCCAAAGAAAGGGGGTTCTCGTTAAAGTACCTACGAAGGAACAAGGTACGGGGTTTTACTCCCCTTTATTCCTGATAAAGAAGCCAGATGGATCATATCGTACCATCATCAATCTAAAGGGCCTGAATGTATTCCTGCGGGTCCCATCCTTTAAAATGGAATCTGTGAAGTCGGCAATAAAGCTTCTTTTTCACAATTGCTTCATGGTTGTCTTAGATCTGAAAGACGCCTATTACCATGTCCCGATACATGCAACTCATCAGCGCTTTCTCAGGGTGGCGGTTTCTCTTGCCGGCACAGTAGAGCACTTTCAATATCAGGCACTCCCCTTTGGTGTTGCAGTCGCACCTCGGGTTTTCACTAAGATTATGGTAGAGGTTATGGCACACCTTCATGAGCAAAACATACTAATAATTCCCTACCTGGATGATTTATTGATTGTTGGGCGTTCAGAGTCACACTGTAAAGAGCAGTTGGAGAAAGTGATAGCAGCATTACACAACTTAGGATGGATTATCAATCTCAAAAAGTCGCGTCTTCAGCCCTCAACGTCACAGCAGTTTTTGGGTCTTACGGTGGATTCGGGTCAGCAGGAATGTCGCCTGCCAGACTCAAAAGTCGATTCTATTCGTCGGCTGGCCTCCAGAGCAATTAATAATCCCGTAGTCTCCTTAAGAAATGCTATGTCACTCTTAGGTTCACTTACTTCTTGTTTTCCGGCGGTGATGTGGGCACAGTTTCACTCCAGGTCTCTGCAATGGGATGTTCTGCATAATTTTCGGCGGCTGGGCGCTAACCTTGATAAAAAATTTTCCCTATCTATAGACGCCACGGGTTCCCTAAGTTGGTGGACGCACATCCCTAATCTTCGTAGAGGTGTACCTTGGACAAATCAGATAACACGGGTGATAACAACTGATGCTAGCCCCACGGGTTGGGGGGCACACTGGGAAGACAATTACATTCAGGGTCTGTGGTCCCAATCGGAGCGAGACACGTCCTCCAATTTGAAGGAATTGATGGCGGTGGAACGCGCCTTAGATAGGTTCCTTATACCTCTGCAGGGTAGACATGTTAGACTACTCTCTGACAACCAGGTGACCGTTGCTTATGTGAACCACCAAGGAGGTACACGGTCTAGGTCATTAATGAACGTTACAAATCATATTTTTCAGATGGCCGAAAATCACCTGCTCTCCCTTACGGCCCTTCATATAAAGGGAAATCTAAATACCATGGCCGATTACTTAAGCCGCAACGAGCTCAAACAAGGGGACTGGTCTCTAAAACCGGCTGTCTTCAATCAGATCGTACGGTTGTGGGGATGTCCAGAGATAGATCTGTTTGCCAGTCGAGGAAACAAGAAACTCCATCAATTCTGTTCCCTAGACCCAAGGGACAACCCGTACGCAGTCGACGCTCTTCTGATCCCCTGGAATTTCAGTCTCGCCTACGCTTTCCCTCCTCTGAATCTCATTCCTATAGTTCTGAGGAAAATTCGGGAAGACGGAGCCCGAGTGATTTTAATAGCCCCGTTCTGGCCCAGAAGGTCATGGTTCCCATGGTTGAGAAGCATGTCCATTTCCCAGCCATGGATCCTCCCAGAAATACCGGACCTCCTTTCCCAGGGTCCAGTCTTGCATCCACGAGTAACCAACTTGCACCTGACAGCGTGGAACTTGAGAGGTCACTTCTGAAAGGAAAGGGATTCTCCCAAAATCTTGTAAATACTCTACTTAAAAGTAAAAAAGCCTCCACGACTAGCATTTATGTTAGGGTATGGAGGAAGTTCCTAGCAAGTTCAGGAGCACAAATCAATCAAAAACCTGATATTGCTCAAATCCTAGAATTTTTACAGAAGGGCCTAGAGTTAGGCTTAGCCACCAGCACCCTTAGAGTTCAGGTTTCAGCTCTAGGGGCACTATATAATTCCAACATAGCCAGTAATCACTGGATAACAAGGTTTTTCAAAGCGGTCACCAGATCCAGGCCGGTTGTTAAACAAAAGATAGTGCCATGGGATCTAAATCTTGTGCTCTCGGCTCTAACACAAGCTCCGTTCGAGCCTATTGACTCTGTTCCAATCAAGATCCTGTCGGTCAAAACAGCCCTCTTAGTTGCCCTTACATCGGCAAGAAGGGTTAGTGATCTTCAGGCATTATCCAGGCAACGTCCATATATGCAATTTTTGGAAGATAGAGTGGTGATGAGGCCTGACCCTCTTTATCTTCCAAAGGTTGCCTCAAAATTTCATAGATCCCAGGAGGTGATCCTACCTTCATTTTGTCCTAATCCCTCTAACAATAAGGAGCAGAGATTTCATTGTTTGGACGTACGTAGGTGCCTTCTCAAATACATTTCGGTAACAGACACCTGGAAAAAAGACCACGCTTTATTTTTATCCTACCAGGGGGTTAGGAAGGGACTTAGAGTATCAAAAAATACCCTAGCCAGATGGATTAGGGAGGCGATATCTCTTGCTTATACCGCAGGTGGCGTGGAAATTCCAGAAGGTATAAAGGCACACTCCACTCGTGCGGTAGCCACATCCTGGGCTGAGAGAGCAGAAGTATCGATTGAGGACATCTGTAAGGCGGCCACATGGTCTTCTCCATCCACCTTTCTTAGACACTATAGATTAGATCTAGGTGGCTCCTCCGACCTCACGTTTGGGAGAAGGGTGCTGGAAGCTATTATCCCTCCCTAGTCACTTTTTCACTTCTCTGAAAGTCTCTCGTTGTGCTGTCATGGCGACTGAATAAATACGTACGCTACTCACCTGGTAGCAGTGTTTTTTCAGGAGCCATGACAGCACCCTTATATTCCCTACCCTCTTTGTTTATGGGTTCAACACTTCCTTTAGAAAAATTCCTAAGTTTATTCACTGGGTGAATTGTACCATATATTAATATTGTTTATGTGCTACTAACCTAGAAGGTCCTTTCATACTCTGTAAACCAACTGGCGGGTGAGTGAGGTGCCGCCCTTTTATGTCTGAGGTTTCCTGTCCCTGAAGGGCGGATCCCCTCTCTCGTTGTGCTGTCATGGCTCCTGAAAAAACACTGCTACCAGGTGAGTAGCGTACGTATATCACTGCAGTTGTTACTCTATGCATTTTGATCCGTTCTCAAAACTCTACTCCAACCGGTAGAACATTTGCATATTGACTGATCGCACAGGCACATATTGAGTACAATCATATGCATTCTGAGCTTTCCCAACACTCTGCTCCAACTCAACAACTTAGCTGCTCATAGAATGACCACACAGCATTTATCACCACCTGACTTGCGCAGACATCATTGTCTGCAAGCATTCCATTGCGCACGCGCCCCTTCCTCTGTACTCTCGCTCTCCTCTCGGTCAGCCTACTTTATGTGCGCAGGCGCCGGCGTTCACCACACTTCCGGCCACATTACCCTACAGCGCTCTATATCTGAGCGCGGCTCCGTACCAGCGCTCACTTCCCCTCCACGCCGGGCACAGCTGAGACACGGGAGTGTCGGCACCGGCCCTCCTTGGGAAGTCCCAGCACCAGCGCTAGCACCTATTGAGACACGGCTGTGTCTCCAGCAACGCCGTTCGCCTTACAGCGCAAACCGCTGCCCACTTGAAGGGACCACCAGGAGCATCAGCCTTTACTCCTAATCTGACACGGCTGCGTCAGTTACAACTTACATGGACGTATGTGAAAGCCAGCAGATGAGTATTGTCATTTTATTCAAACCCCCCTCTTTCTACCCCCTTATTTAACGCCACACATTTTCTTTTCCTGCCAGTGCTGTATACTTGGTTGCGGTACCCCAAGAATCATCTAGTAAATACTCCTACTCGTGATTTTCCGGGCACACCACTTAGTAAAGTACCTTTGCCGTTTCACATACCCACAGGTCAGGTGCCCCTTTTTTTAACCTGTAACTACTACAACACATAGTTATGAAAATATGAACATATGTATTCATTATCATGCCTCTCAACAGGCCTTGGGCACAGTACCTGGAGCTTTACCCATTTTATCACTCTTGCAAAGAGACATTGCTCAGCCCTGAATTCAAGCCTTCCACAGGGTAGGTCCTTGTTCTTCTCCACGAATTTTATCATAACCTGCAGTGTACAGTGGTTTTCATTTCTATCATTCATCCCTACCAGGCCGCTACCTCATACCAGTGCTACACCTGCACTACCCTTAAACTGAGACGGACTCTGCACTCTAGGTGGGCTACTCCTCTTGTCGCCCCAATTCAGTTAGACACTACTCTCTGGCACGATAGAACCACATAGGCCACCTTTTACCTTTGAAACTTTGTTCTTAACATCTATGTGTGTCATATTGCATGTACTATTCTACGGTCACATTTACATATACACCTATGCCCAGGTGAACCCAGTTCCTTTTTCCAGTTTCTCTTTTTATAGATATCCCTCTACAGTGTATCATCTTATTTTAAAATACATCTCGTTACATTGTCTTACAGAGCTATTTCTCTGTACATGTTCATCACAAGTTTCCTTTATGTAGATTGTTTATATATAGTGTACATAACACGATTTCATTGTATATATTTTTGTAAATATTTGTATTTCTGTATTTGTTGCAGCGACGTTGTGACCAAGGCTATGCTTTAGCCGAAACGTCAAAAATTGACCAGTCGCTTTTTCCTGCATCAACTATCAATAAACTTCCACTTGAGAGCATATCTTCGCTTTGAGCGTGTGCAGTGATCTTTTATATCCTATGAAGGTTTCTTCCCCTAAGTTTAAGCCTCGGTTTATTGATCCTTATAAGATTTCTGAGATTATTAATCTGGTGTCTTTTCGATTGGCCCTTCCGGCCTCTTTTGCTATCCATAATGTCTTCCATAAATCTTTATTGCGGAAATATGTGGTGCCCGTTGTTCCCTCTGTTGATCCTCCGGCCCCTGTGTTGGTTGATGGAGAGTTGGAGTATGTGGTTGAGAAGATTTTGGATTCTCGTTTTTCGAGGCGGAGGCTTCAGTACCTTGTCAAATGGAAGGGTTATGGCCAGGAGGATAATTCTTGGGTTTTTGCATCTGATGTCCATGCTGCTGATTTGGTCCGTGCCTTTCATCTGGCTCGTCCTGATCGTCGTGGGGGCCCTGGTGAGGGTTCGGTGACCGCTCCTCAAGGGGGGGGGGGGTACTGTTGTGAATTCTGCTTTTGGGTTCCCTCCAGTGGTTGTAGGTGGGAATGCAGTTGTCCCTGAGTTGCAGTCCTGGCCAGGTGTATCTGCTGATTGCAGTTCTGACTGGGATATTTAGGTGTGCAGGATTCTTTAGTCCTTGCCAGTTGCCCATGGTTCTGGGAGGTTTTGGATCTTTGTCTGGTTCCTCCTGCCTTGCTGCCAATTCAGCAAAGATAAGTGGTTTTTGTTTCTGTGGCACACATGCTGTGTGCTTAATAATTCTGTGCTATTCATTTGTATTCTCTTGTCCAGCTTAGACTGTGTCAGTATTTTCTCAGTCTTGTTGGATTCTCTGGAGTTGCAGATATACGCTCCACATCTTTAGTTAGATGGTGGAATTTTTTGTATTTTCTGCTGTGGATATTTTTGGAAGGGTTTTAATACTGACCGCTTAGGATTCTGTCCTATCCTTTCCTATTTTAGCTAGAGTGGCCTCTTTTGCTAAATCCTGTTTCCTGCCTGCGTGTGTCTTTTCCTCTACTACTCACAGTCAATATTTGTGGGGGGCTGCCTATCCTTTGGGGTTCTGCTCTGAGGCAAGGTAGATTTCCTATTTCTATCTATAGGGGTATTTAGTCCTCCGGCTGTGTCAAGGTGTCTAGGATTTGTTAGGCACACCCCACGGCTACTTCTAGTTGCGGTGTTAAGTTCAGGATTTGCGGTGAGTACAGCTTCCACCAACTCAGAGAAAGTTCCATGCGGCTCCAAGGTCACCGGATTATAACAAGCGTCATCATGTGGCACCGGTCTCATAGCTGAAGACAGATTGGGATATTCAGTGGACTTCTTATTCTTAGCAGAGAAGTAACAGTTCGTCACATGATCCTTCTGCTCCTGCCAAATCATTGATCATTAGGACAGCAAACGGCATTGACTTGCGAGAACCTCTCAGTTAACCTCTAAGATCAACAGCACATCTCACACAACAGATGTGAGGAGCCCAGGATTTGTCATGAGCAAAATCATAGGCTTTCATGATGAGAGCTGTCATGGTGCATCTGTGGAGCTTAAGCGTGTACTCTCCACAAATGTAACAGAAGGTATTGTGACTAGAGGTGCAGTTAGGGCTTCAGCTTGGGGTGGGGGGAAAAAATATGAGTGGGCCCCTAACCAGCTAATCCTGACTACAGCTACGTGGTGCACCCTAATTGTGAGTATAGGGGAACATCAGCAGATGACGCGCTGTGATTTAAAATACATCTATATACAAAAACACTGATATTCCTATATGGAGACCTTATACTGTAGAGGTAGATACCGGTCCTGCAGCCATATAAGATATTACAGCAGTTATAGATGGTGACTTACCGCTGATGTTCTTTCTGAAGGAATCGTTCACTTTTCTCATCTACTCCATCTGGTCCAGACCAACATGACAACTTCTCCAAACATGACTGATCTGCAGAGATTATAACAAAGCCACATCTGAATTCTCACATTTCCAGCATCATCTATATCTATCCACAATCTGCACAAACTCCTCATTCTGCTGATACCCCAATACTGAGCCGCTGCTGCCATATGTGTCCCTGTTACTGCCCCTGATACCCCAATACTGAGCCGCTGCTGCCGTATGTGTCCCTATTACTGCCCCTGATACCCCAATACTGAGCCGCTGCTGCCATATGTGTCCCTGTTACTGCCCCTGATATCCCAATATTGAGCCGCTGCTGCCGTATGTGTCCCTATTACTGCCCCTGATACCCCAATACTGAGCCGCTGCTACCATATGTGTCCCTGTTACTGCCCCTGATACCCCAATACTGAGCCGCTGCTGCCATGTGTCCCTGTTACTGCCCCTGATATCCCAATACTGAGCCGCTGCTGCCGTATGTGTCCCTATTACTGCCCCTGATACCCCAATACTGAGCCGCTGCTGCCATATGTGTCCCTGTTACTGCCCCTGATACCCCAATACTGAGCCACTGCTGCCGTATGTGTCCCTGTTACTGCCCCTAATACCCCAATATTGAGCCGCTGCTGCCGTATGTGTCCCTATTACTGCACCTGATACCCCAATACTGAGCCACTGCTGCCATATGTGTCCCTATTACTGCACCTGATACCCCAATACTGAGCCGCTGCTGCCGTATGTGTCCCTATTACTGCACCTGATATCACAATACTGAGCCGCTGCTGCCGTATGTGTCCCTATTACTGCCCCTTATACCCCAATACTGAGCCACTGCTGCCGTATGTGTCCCTATTACTGCCCCTGATACCCCAATACTGAGCCGCTGCTGCCGTATGTGTCCCTATTACTGCCCCTGATACCCCTATACTGAGCCACTGCTGCCATATGTGTCCCTATTACTGCACCTGATACCCCAATACTGAGCCGCTGCTGCCGTATGTGTCCCTATTACTGCACCTGATACCCCAATACTGAGCCGCTGCTGCCGTATGTGTCCTTATTACTGCACCTGATACCCCAATACTGAGCCGCTGCTGCCGTATGTGTCCCTATTACTTCACCTGATATCACAATACTGAGCCGCTGCTGCCGTATGTGTCCCTATTACTGCCCGATACCCCAATACTGAGCCGCTGCTGCCGTATGTGTCCCTATTACTACACCTGATACCCCAATACTGAGCCGCTGCTGCCGTATGTGTCCCTATTACTGCACCTGATACCCCAATACTGAGCCGCTGCTGTTGTATGTGTCCCTGTTACTGCCCCTGATACCCCAATACTGAGCCACTGCTGCCATATGTGTCCCTGTTACTGCCCCTGATACCCCAATACTGAGCCACTGCTGCCGTATGTGTCCCTATTACTGCACCTGATACCCCAATACTGAGCCGCTGCTGCCGTATGTGTCCCTATTACTGCACCTGATGCCCCAATACTGAGCCGCTGCTGCCGTATGTGTCCCTATTACTGCACCTGATGCCCCAATACTGAGCCGCTGCTGCCGTATGTGTCCCTATTACTGCACCTGATACCCCAGTACTGAGCCGCTGCTGTAGGTGTCCCTATTACTGCCCCTGATACCCCAATACTGAGCCGCTGCTGCCATATGTGCCCCTATTACTGCACCTAATACCCCAATACTGAGTCGCTGCTGCCGTATGTGTCCCTATTACTGCACCTGATACCCCAATACTGAGCCGCCGCTGCCGTATGTGTCCCTATTACTGCACCTGATACCCCAATACTGAGCCGCTGCTGTTGTATGTGTCCCTGTTACTGCCCCTGATACCCCAATACTGAGCCACTGCTGCCGTATGTGTCCCTGTTACTGCCCCTGATACCCCAATACTGAGCCACTGCTGCCGTATGTGTCCCTATTACTGCACCTGATACCCCAATACTGAGCCGCTGCTGCCGTATGTGTCCCTATTACTGCACCTGATGCCCCAATACTGAGCCGCTGCTGCAGTATGTGTCCCTATTACTGCACCTGATGCCCCAATACTGAGCCGCTGCTGCCGTATGTGTCCCTATTACTGCACCTGATACCCCAGTACTGAGCCGCTGCTGTAGGTGTCCCTATTACTGCACCTGATACCCCAATACTGAGCCGCTGCTGCCATATGTGCCCCTATTACTGCACCTAATACCCCAATACTGAGCCGCCGCTGCCGTATGTGTCCCTACTACTGCACCTGATACCCCAATACTGAGCCACTGCTGCCGTATGTGTCCCTATTACTGCACCTGATACCCCAATACTGAGCTGCTGCTGCCGTATGTGTCCCTATTACTGCACCTGATACCCCAATACTGAGCCGCTGCTGCCGTGTGTGTCCCTATTACTGCACCTGATACCCCAATACTGAGCCGCTGCTGCCGTATGTGTCCCTATTACTGCACCTGATACCCCAATACTGAGCCGCTGCTGCCATATGTGTCCCTATTACTGCACCTGCTGTGTGGTACAATAACGTCTCCCCTTACCGCCCAATATAATAGTCGCCCGCCAGGGCCGTGGGGTACCCGGTTCCGGGTCCGGTATTCACAGGGGATGTCATGGTGGCGACCCGGTCTGTAGCCCTGGGCACCCATGTAAAAAGGGGTATTGATTATAGTTTGTGTTTGTGACGCCACCTGTGGTATTCGGTCAGGGTGACCGACGCTGCTTTAAGGGGTCCTCTGGGGTGATGTTATGGCAGCTAGATCGTATAACTTCCTACAGGTGAAGTATGTCCCCAGGGCTCCCGGTGTGTAGATGGAAGATGGTGAATGGTGCAGTAAAGAATGGAGGACACAGGTTTGCAGTATCTTTACCAGGTTTACTGTAGACTTCAGGCATCCACAGTCCAGGGCACCAGCCCACAGGTACAGGCAGGGTCCGGACGGCTTGGAAGCAAGTTCAGAGCACCCTTTACCAGGTGGAGTTAAAAGCCTTCCTCATAGTGCGGTGGTGTTGTAGTTCCTTACTGCCTATGGCTTCTGATAAGGTCCTCACAGTTCTCTCTGTCCTCCATAAAGGTGGATAGATATAAATTTAGCGTGCACTCTACCTGATAAGGCGAGGTGCTGGTGTAATGGACCGAATGGCCCCAATCTAGATCATTTTTAAAGTTCACCGCACTCTCTTGTGGATATCATGCAAAAAAAATCAAAATGTATTATAGCATAATCTGGGAGCGTAACAGAATCTTAAACAATAAGCGACATACAAGAAAAACGCCGGAGCCTTTGTCACCAATCGCTGTAAATAGAGAGAAAAGAAACCAAATAAATAAAACCAGAATGGAAATTCAAAATAATAAAGAACATCTGTGACTAATCTATATAGCGTGGGGTCCTCCTGGTGCAAATAAATATATACAAAGTATATACACACAATCTGTAAATGAAGGGGAAAAATAACGACAGGTCCACCTGAATCTGTGGACTAGGAATCCTACATAAAGATATATACACACATATACAAATATACATGAAAAAATGCTAGTATACTGAGACAGGACTGGATCATATATA
The DNA here is from genome assembly GCF_032444005.1 of Ranitomeya imitator. Lineage (NCBI taxonomy): Eukaryota > Metazoa > Chordata > Amphibia > Anura > Dendrobatidae > Ranitomeya > Ranitomeya imitator. The sequence continues at coordinate 15,872 of NW_027193295.1, read as the reverse complement.
TATAAGAGTAATGGAAGTGCACGGTTACCAGGGCCATATTTGCCACTAGGCACTTGAGGGCACGTGCCTAGGGCGGGGACGATGCGGGGTGGCGGCACCTGAGCAAGGTTTTTTTTTTTTTTTTAAAGTCCTGGGTCACCTCCCGACCGACCACGTGGTACTTCTCATTAAGGTCATGAATATGCGCATATTCATGAACCTTAATGAGCGGTACCACATGACCGCTCACTCAGGAAGAAGGTGCTGCGCCGGGAGTTGAGACAGAGCCAGAGGGATGTCGGCGGGACAGGTGAGTATGAGGGACGGGGGAAGAAAGAGGACGGGGAGCAGAGCCATGAGAGAAGGAGCGGGGGGGGGTGGAGAGGTGAGCCATGCATACGGGGGGATTATGATCCATGCATACAGGGGGGGGGAATATGAGCCATGCATACAGCGGGGGAAATATGAGCCATGCATACAGGAGGGGGGGAATTATGAGCCATGCATACAGGAGGGGGGATATGAGCCATGCATACAGGGGGTGGGGAATTATGAGCCATGCATACAGGAGGGGGGGATATGAGCCATGCATACAGGGGGGAAATTATGAGCCATGCATACAGGAGGGGGGGAATTATGAGCCATGCATACAGGAGGGGGGTTATGAGCCATGCATACAGGGGGGGAATTATGAGTCATGCATACAGGAGGGGGGGAATATGAGCCATGCATACAGGGGGGGAATTATGAGCCACGCATACAGGAGGGGGGGAATTATGAGCCATGCATACAGGAGGGGGGATATGAGCCATGCATACAGGGGGGAATTATGAGCCATGCATACAGGAGGGGGGGAATATGAGCCATGCATACAGGAGGGGGGGGGAATTATGAGCCATGCATACAGGGGGGGAATTATGAGCCATACATACAGGAGGGGGACGGTGGTGGAATATGAGCCATGCATACAGGAGGTGGGGGGGAATTATGAGCCATGCATACAGGAGGGGGGGATTATGAGCCATCATACAGGAGGGGGGAAATATGAGCCATGCATACTGTAGGGGGGGAATATGAGCCATGCATACAGGAGGAGGGGGGAATATGAGCCATGCATATGGGATGGGAGGGAGATTAGCCATGCATACAAGATGGGAGGGGGCATCATACAGTATTGAGCATCATGTGGGGTAATTATACAGTATGGAGCATCATGTGGGGCCATTATACAGTATTGAGCATCATGTGTGGCCATTATACAGTATAGAGCATCATGTGTGGCCATTATACAGTATGGAGCATCATGTGTGACCATTATACAGTATGGAGCATCATGTGTGGCTATTATACAGTATAGAGCATCATGTGTGGCCATTATACAGTATGGAGCATCATGTGTGGCTATTATACAGTATAGAGCATCATGTGTGGCTATTATACAGTATTGAGCATCATGTGCGGCCATTATACAGTATGGAGCATCATGTGGGGTCATTATACAGTATGGAGCATCATGTGTGGCCATTATACAGTATGGAGCATCATGTGCGGCCATTATACAGTATGGAGCATCATGTGGGGTCATTATACAGTATGGAGCATCATGTGTGGCCATTATACAGTATTGAGCATCATGTGCGGCCATTATACAGTATGGAGCATCATGTGGGGTCATTATACAGTATGGAGCATCATGTGTGGCCATTATACAGTATGGAGCATCATGTGCGGCCATTATACAGTATGGAGCATCATGTGTGGCCATTATACAGTATGGAGCATCATGTGTGGCCATTATACAGTATGGAGCATCATGTGAGGCCATTATACAGTATGGAGCATCATGTGGGGTCATTATACAGTATGGAGCATCATGTGTGGCCATTATACAGTATGGAGCATCATGCGCGGCCATTATACAGTATGGAGCATCATGTGTGGCCATTTGTTATGATAGGCAATTCAGTAACACAATGTACATAGCGATCAGAGCACATACAGTGATCTGACAATAACCCAAAATAGTAGAACGAGCTCTGAGACGTGGGAACTCTGTAGACCGCAATTCCTGATCCTCTCCAAACACAACTAGAGGCAGCTGTGGATTGCGCCTAACGCTCCCTATGCAACTCGGCACAGCCTGAGAAACTAACTAGCCTGAAGATAGAAAAATCAGCCTACCTTGCCTCAGAGAAATACCCCAAAGGAAAAGGCAGCCCCCCACATATAATGACTGTGAGTAAGATGAAAAGACAAACGTAGGGATGAAATAGATTCAGCAAAGTGAGGCCCGATATTCTAGACAGAACGAGGAGAGTAAAGATAACTTTGCGGTCTACATAAAACCCTAAAGAAAACCACGCAAAGGGGGCAAAAAGACCCTCCGTACCGAACTAACGGCACGGAGGTACACCCTTTGCGTCCCAGAGCTTCCAGCAAAACAAATAGACAAGCTGGACAGAAAAAATAGCAACAAATAGCAAAGAAGCACTTAGCTATGCAGAGCAGCAGGCCACAGGAATGATCCAGAGAAACACAAGTCCAACACTGGAACATTGACAGGAAGCATGGATCAAAGCATCAGGTGGAGTTAAGTAGAGAAGCAGCTAACGACCTCACCAGATCACCTGAGGGAGGAAACTCAGAAGCTGCAGTACCACTTTCCTCCACAAACAATAGCTCCCAGAGAGAATCAGCCGAAGTACCACTAGTGACCACAGGAGTGAACTCTGCCACAGAATTCACAACAGTACCCCCCCCTTGAGGAGGGGTCACCGAACCCTCACCAGAGCCCCCAGGCCGACCAAGATGAGCCACATGAAAGGCACGAACAAGATCGGGAGCATGGACATCAGAGGCAAAAACCCAGGAATTATCTTCCTGAGCATAACCCTTCCATTTAACCAGATACTGGAGTTTCCGTCTAGAAACACAAGAATCCAAAATCTTCTCCACAATATACTCCAACTCCCCCTCCACCAAAACCGGGGCAGGAGGCTCAACAGATGGAACCATAGGTGCCACGTATCTCCGCAACAACGACCTATGGAATACATTATGTATGGAAAAAGAATCTGGGAGGGTCAGACGAAAAGACACAGGATTAAGAACCTCAGAAATCCTATACGGACCAATAAAACGAGGTTTAAACTTAGGAGAGGAAACCTTCATAGGAATATGACGAGGAGATAACCAAACCAGATCCCCAACACGAAGTCGGGGACCCACACGGCGTCTGCGATTAGCGAAAAGTTGAGCCTTCTCCTGGGACAAGGTCAAATTGTCCACTACCTGAGTCCAAATCTGCTGCAACCTGTCCACCACAGTATCCACACCAGGACAGTCCGAAGACTCAAGCTGTCCTGAAGAGAAACGAGGATGGAACCCAGAATTGCAGAAAAACGGCGAAACCAAGGTAGCCGAGCTGGCCCGATTATTAAGGGCGAACTCAGCCAAAGGCAAAAAGGACACCCAGTCATCCTGATCAGCAGAAACAAAGCATCTCAGATATGTTTCCAAGGTCTGATTGGTTCGTTCGGTCTGGCCATTAGTCTGAGGATGGAAAGCCGAGGAAAAAGACAAGTCAATGCCCATCCTACCACAAAAGGCTCGCCAAAACCTCGAAACAAACTGGGTACCTCTGTCAGAAACGATGTTCTCCGGAATGCCATGCAAACGAACCACATGCTGGAAGAACAAAGGCACCAAATCAGAGGAGGAAGGCAATTTAGACAAGGGTACCAGATGGACCATCTTAGAAAAGCAATCACAGACCACCCAAATGACAGACATCTTTTGAGAAACGGGAAGGTCAGAAATAAAATCCATAGAGATATGTGTCCAAGGCCTCTCGGGACCGGCAAGGGCAAAAGCAACCCACTGGCACGAGAACAGCAGGGCTTAGCCCGAGCACAAATCCCACAGGACTGCACAAAAGTACGCACATCCCGCGACAGAGACGGCCACCAAAAGGATCTAGCCACTAACTCTCTGGTACCAAAGATTCCAGGATGACCAGCCAACACCGAACAAGGAAGTTCAGAGATAACTTTATTCGTCCACCTATCAGGGACAAACAGTTTCTCCGCTGGACAACGATCAGGTTTATTAGCCTGAAATTTTTGCAGCACCCGCCGCAAATCAGGGGAGATGGCAGACACAATGACTCCTTCCTTGAGGATACCCGCCGGCTCAGATAAACCCGGAGAGTCGGGCACAAAACTCCTAGACAGAGCATCCGCCTTCACATTTTTAGAGCCCGGAAGGTACGAAATCACAAAGTCAAAACGGGCAAAAAACAACGACCAACGGGCCTGTCTAGGATTCAAGCGCTTGGCAGACTCGAGATAAGTCAAGTTCTTATGATCAGTCAATACCACCATGCGATGCTTAGCTCCCTCAAGCCAATGACGCCACTCCTCGAATGCCCACTTCATGGCCAGCAACTCTCGGTTGCCCACATCATAATTTCGCTCAGCAGGCGAAAACTTCCTGGAAAAGAAAGCGCATGGTTTCATCACTGAGCAACCAGAACCTCTTTGTGACAAAACCGCCCCTGCTCCAATCTCAGAAGCATCAACCTCGACCTGGAACGGAAGAGAAACATCTGGTTGACACAACACAGGGGCAGAACAAAAACGACGCTTCAACTCCTGAAAAGCTTCCACAGCAGCAGAAGACCAATTGACCAAATCAGCACCCTTCTTGGTCAAATCGGTCAATGGTTTGGCAATACTAGAAAAATTGCAGATGAAGCGACGATAAAAATTAGCAAAGCCCAGGAACTTTTGCAGACTTTTCAGAGATGTCGGCTGAGTCCAATCATGGATGGCTTGGACCTTAACCGGATCCATCTCGATAGTAGAAGGGGAAAAGATGAACCCCAAAAATGAAACCTTCTGCACACCAAAGAGACACTTTGATCCCTTCACAAACAAGGAATTAGCACGCAGGACCTGAAAAACCGTTCTGACCTGCTTCACATGAGACTCCCAATCATCCGAGAAGATCAAAATGTCATCCAAGTACACAATCAGGAATTTATCCAGGTACTCACGGAAGATGTCATGCATAAAAGACTGAAACACTGATGGAGCATTGGCAAGTCCGAACGGCATCACTAGATACTCAAAATGACCCTCGGGCGTATTAAATGCAGTTTTCCATTCATCGCCTTGCCTGATTCTCACCAGATTATACGCACCACGAAGATCTATCTTAGTGAACCAACTAGCCCCCTTAATCCGAGCAAATAAATCAGATAACAATGGCAAGGGATACTGAAATTTAACAGTGATCTTATTAAGAAGGCGGTAATCTATACACGGTCTCAGCGAACCATCCTTCTTGGCTACAAAAAAGAACCCTGCTCCTAATGGCGACGATGATGGGCGAATATGCCCCTTCTCCAGGGATTCCTTCACATAACTGCGCATAGCGGTGTGCTCAGGCACGGATAAATTAAACAGTCGACCTTTTGGGAATTTACTACCAGGAATCAAATTGATATCACAATCCCTATGCGGAGGTAGGGCATCGGACTTGGGCTCATCAAATACATCCCGGTAATCAGACAAGAACTCTGGAACCTCAGAAGGGGTGGATGACGAAATTGACAGAAATGGAACATCACCATGTACCCCCTGACAACCCCAGCTGGACACCAAAATGGAATTCCAATCCAATACTGGATTATGGGCTTGTAGCCATGGCAACCCCAACACGACCACATCATGCAGATTATGCAACACCAGAAAGCGAATAACCTCCTGATGTGCAGGAGCCATGCACATGGTCAGCTGGGTCCAGTACTGAGGCTTATTCTTGGCCAAAGGTGTAGCATCAATTCCTCTCAATGGAATAGGACACTGCAAGGGCTCCAAGAAAAACCCACAATGTTTAGCATAATCCAAGTCCATCAAATTCAGGGCAGCGCCTGAATCCACAAACGCCATGACAGAATACGACGACAAGGAGCATATCAAGGTAACGGACAGAAGAAATTTTGACTGTACAGTACCAATGGCGGCAGACCTAGCGAACCGCTTAGTGCGCTTAGGACAATCAGAGATAGCATGAGTGGAATCACCACAGTAGAAACACAGCCCATTCAGACGTCTGTGTTCTTGCCGTTCAACTCTGGTCATAGTCCTATCGCACTGCATAGGCTCAGGTTTAATCTCAGGTAATACCGCCAAATGGTGCACAGATTTACGCTCGCGCAAGCGTCGACCGATCTGAATGGCCAAAGACATAGACTCATTCAAACCAGCGGGCATAGGAAATCCCACCATGACATCCTTAATGGCTTCAGAGAGACCCTTTCTGAAAATGGCAGCAAGCGCAGATTCATTCCATTGAGTGAGCACGGACCATTTTCTAAATTTCTGGCAAAATAGCTCTATCTCATCCTGAGCCTGACCAAGAGACAGCAATTTTTTTTCTGCCTGATCTACTGAATTAGGCTCATCGTACAGCAATCCAAGCGCCAGGAAAAACGCATCGATATTACTTAATGCAGGATCTCCTGACGCAAGAGAAAATGCCCAGTCCTGAGGGTCGCCCCGCAAAAAAGAAATGATGATCCTAACCTGTTGCGCTGGGTCACCAGAAGAGCGAGGTTTCAAAGCCAGAAACAGTTTACAATTATTCTTGAAACTCAGAAATTTAGTTCTATCTCCAAAAAACAAATCTGGAATAGGAATTCTCGGTTCTAACAAAGAATTCTGAACCACAAAATTTTGAATATCTTGAACTCTTGCCGTGAGCTGATCCACACATGAAGACAGACCTTTAATGTCCATAGTAACACCTGTGTCCTGAAGCACCCAAATGTCTAGGGGAAAAAAAAGACTGAACACAGAGCAGAGAAAAAAAAAATGGTCTCAGAACTTCTTTTTTCCCTCTATTGAGAATCATTCGTACTTTGGCTTCCTGTACTGTTATGATAGGCAATTCAGTAACACAATGTACATAGCGATCAGAGCACATACAGTGATCTGACAATAACCCAAAATAATAGAACGAGCTCTGAGACGTGGGAACTCTGTAGACCGCAATCCCTGATCCTCTCCAAACACAACTAGAGGCAGCTGTGGATTGCGCCTAACGCTCCCTATGCAACTCGGCACAGCCTGAGAAACTAACTAGCCTGAAGATAGAAAAATCAGCCTACCTTGCCTCAGAGAAATACCCCAAAGGAAAAGGCAGCCCCCCACATATAATGACTGTGAGTAAGATGATAAGACAAATGTAGGGATGAAATAGATTCAGCAAAGTGAGGCCCGATATTCTAGACAGAACGAGGATAGTAAAGATAACTTTGCGGTCTACATAAAACCCTAAAGAAAACCACGCAAAGGGGGCAAAAAGACCCTCCGTACCGAACTAACGGCACGGAGGTACACCCTTTGCGTCCCAGAGCTTCCAGCAAAACAAATAGACAAGCTGGACAGAAAAAATAGCAACAAATAGCAAAGAAGCACTTAGCTATGCAGAGCAGCAGGCCACAGGAATGATCCAGAGAAACACAAGTCCAACACTGGAACATTGACAGGAAGCATGGATCAAAGCATCAGGTGGAGTTAAGTAGAGAAGCAGCTAACGACCTCACCAGATCACCTGAGGGAGGAAACTCAGAAGCTGCAGTACCACTTTCCTCCACAAACGGAAGCTCCCAGAGAGAATCAGCCGAAGTACCACTTGTGACCACAGGAGTGAACTCTGCCACAGAATTCACAACAGCCATTATACAGTATGGAGCATCATGTGTGGCCATTATACAGTATGGAGCATCACGTGTGGCCATTATACAGTATGGAGCACTGTGTGGCCATATTTATTTTTGTTTATAATTATTGGATATGAAACAGTGTGATCAGCAGTGCTAAATGGGTGTGGTTGGGACGTGGATATGTGTGTGACCCGTGGAATGGGTGTGGTCAGAGGCGTGGCCTAAAATTATACCTCTTTGGTTGGGATGAATGGTACCACATTTGCCAGATCACGGCAAGTGCCGCAAATCCCATAGGGAATGAATGAGGCCGAACGCAGTGTTGCCGTAAGTGATCTGTTACACGGCAGATGCAGAAAAACTGCCCGATCTGCTGCAAAAGGCGACTTTCACATCAGAGATTCTTGCCAAAGTCACTGCCGATAGTGTCATACTCACCAATGGGGGAGGTAGCACTAAAAGTGCCTAGGGCAGCAGAAACTCTAAATACGGCCCTGGGGGGTTACCTTATTCCAGAAGGAAAAGAGATAAGGAAGGATGGGGATAAGGATCACAGAGGTATCATATGGATACTGTGAGAGACATTAAAATGGAAATTAGCATATATAATATCACACCCAAGTGCCCATAGGGATATAAGGTACCTAATGGTTATGCGTCCGTATATGGTAGCCCACTCTGTGGCTGTTGGTAATCTGTAGGTAGGTAATATACACATGTATACGTTTTTAGTACAGGGGCTATAAAGAGGTCAGGTCGGTTATAGGCAAGGTGAATTACCTGTGTGAAGCCACGTTGTGAAACGCGCGTCGGGGTTATCCTGTCCCACGGCAAGTCCTCTCACTAGCAGGTATGCATGCAGCATTGATACTTATGAGCTTTTCTATATGGCTCCTATATGGATTTACATGGCCTCTTTCATCATTTGCACTATGCACTGACACTTTACTCTGGACCTATGTGGTCATCTGATAGCTGGCACAGTCCTATACCTTTTATCTAAATTAGTACCACATATAGGTATAACTACGTGGCCCCTCTTCTATTACATTATAGCAGTCTTTAATAGATACATTTATTATCAGTTTCTTGTCATCCACAGACGCTTGTGATTTTTTGACTATATACACAGGTTGTTAGGATTTATCATATGGGCTTCTGTTGTACTTTATCTGTGGTCATTCATGCTTTGTAATCCAGAGCCTGCTGGTGTATATATATTTAGTGATCAACTCCTTTAATTATACTTTATGGATTGCTTTGGGTCCATTCTGCCGTGTTTCCCCTTGTTCTGTATACATTTACATATGAATTGTATTTTTGTCTTTTAATCATATCTAATAAAAATTTTCTATATTTTATTTTTTGGTATGTTACTTCCCTTCTTTTTTGGATATATGCTCTTTCTGGAGGTACGCCTCATATATTGTTTGGTCTAACGTTTTGGGTACATATCCGGCCTGAGCTGCTGACTTCCGGTCTGGCGGCATGTAGTATTATTTAACCCTGGCTGTGGCGGTGAACATGCACGCCGACACAGCAGGGCGCGGGAGCGCCGCTTACAACTACCCTTCACACAGGTAATTCACAGTATCCATATGATACCTCTGGGATCCTTATCCCCAGCCTTCCTTATCTCTTTTCCTTCTGGAATAAGGTAACCGTGCACTTCCATTACTCTTATATATATATGATCCAGTCCTGTCTCAGTATACTAGCATGTTTTCATGTATATTTGCATATGTGTGTATATATCTTTATGTAGGATTCCTAGTCCACAGATTCAGGTGGACCTGTCGTTATTTTTTTCCCTTCATTTACAGATTGTGTGTATATACTTTGTATATATTAATTTGCACCAGGAGGACCCCACACTATAGACTATTCACAGATGTTCTTTATTATTTTGAATTTCCATTCTGGTTTTACTTATTTATTTTGTTTCTTTTCTCTATTTACAGCGATTTGTGATAAAGGCTCCGGCGGAGCCGAAACGTTTTTCTTGTATGTCGCTTATTGTTTAAGATTCTGTTACGCTCACAGAGTATGCTATAATAAATTTAGATTTTTTTTTGCATGATATCCACAAGAGAATGCAGTGAACTTTAAAAATTATCTCCATAAAGATGGGACCTTAACCCGTATGGCAGGTGACTCGAGCCTTTTTACAGGGTCTCTATCATGTCGCGGCTCTGTGTCACTGTGCCTCCTGGGTATTAGGGCGAACAGGTGACGTGATGTGTAAGGCTGGGTTCCCATTGCGTTATGGGACCGCGTTTAACGGACAGCGTTGCACGGCGAAATTAACGCCGTGCAACGCGTCCGTTAACGCGCCCATTGAAGGCAATGGGAACACGCTTCACTAGCGCGTGCCATGTTCGGCACGCGCTAGCGACGCGCCGGTGATTCCTGGCGCGCCGCGGACGCTGCTTGCAGCGTCCGAGGCGCGCCCGCGGTCCGTTCTCCGCTCTCGCAGATCGGGGATCTGCGAGAGCGGGGACGTTACCGCGACACCGACCGCAGCCCCATAGAAAACATTGCGTTAGCGCAATCCGCTAGCGCTAAACGGATTGCACTAACGCAATGTGACCCTAGCCTAATCCAGCTGTCCTGCTGGTTTCTGCTGTCAGTCCTGGAGTCCCTCACAACCTCAGTGTTCCGGCTACCGGTAATCTGCGCCAGCCAGGGAGGTAGCTAATTCACTGCTCTGCTCCACTGGTGTTCCTTCTCATGTGCTTCGCTCTTCCACACGCTCACTACAATCTGTTTGGCTGTCTGTATTATCTCTGTCTAGGAGCTGCAGCACTTTCTCGTGGCTGCACGGCTCCTCATACGTTCTTTCTCCCTCAGACTGCTCCAGTCTGCTCTCGGGCACTATCTGACTAACATTCCCTCCAAACAACAATATATCTCTAAATGCAGGCGAGTCACCTAGAAATTAGGATCAACAGCTCCCCCTTGTGGCCTGGAGTGTGAACAAGTTACATGTTTGTGTTACCTGGTGAGAGTTATCCTTCATCGCTTCCAAGTGTGACATCTCCCCTTGAGGAAAGCAATGCCACTGTGATGACCAGGACCCTGGGGCATCACACTAATGCCACCACTGTGCCCCTTACATAGTAATAATGACTCCTTTGTGCTCGCTAAATAGTAAAATGCCTTCCTAGAAAATTAGTGCCCTGTGCTAGTGCTCTCCACTTTTTGTCCCTAAAAAGTAATAATATCCCATATGCAGCTTTAAAGGTCACAATAGTCTGACTGCCCCATAGCAATAATGCTTAAGTGCCCAATTAAGATTTAATAATGTCTCCTAAGTTCCTCCCATGTACAGCTCCACTATACACAGTATGGGGGGCCCACAGCTTCCCTGTACACAGTATAGTGCCCCCACAGCTCCCCTATACACAGAATGATGATCCCACAGCTCTTCTATACACAGTATGATGAGCCCACTGCTCCCCTATGCACAGTGTGATGTCCTCACTGCTCCCCTCTATACAGTATGATGAGCCCACTGCTCCACTATACACAGTATAATGCCAACAGAGCTCCACTATAGAAAGTATTATGCTCCCCTATACACAGTATGATGATCCCACAATTTCTCTATACACAGTTTGATGTCCCAACTGCTCCCCTTTACATAGTATAGTGAGCCCACAACTCCCCTATACACCGTATGATGTCCCCACTGCTCCCTTCTATACAGTATGATGAGCCCACTGCTCCCCTATACAAAGAATGATGATCCCACAGCTCCTCTATACACAGTATAATGCCAACAGAGCTCCACTATAGAAAGTGTTATGCCCCCCAGAGGTTCCCTATATACAGTATAATGGGCCAACTGCTCCCTTATGCACAGTATAATACCTTCACAGCTCCCCTATACACAGTATGGCAAGCCCACAGCTCCCCCATACACAATATGATGATCTCACAGCTCCCTTATACACAGTAGGATGGGCCTGCAGCTCCTGTACATACAGTACGATGTCCAACAGAGTTCCCCTATACATGGAATTATGTCCCCGCTGCTCCCCCAAAACACAGTGTAATAGTTAATAGCGTTCTTACACCATGCAGCGAGAGAGTCCCCCTGGAAGGAGGAAATTAACTTTATTTCTCCCGGCAGCCTCGCTCTTCCAGTCATAGGGGCGGCGTCTGCACAGTTTCAGTCACTGCTCTGTGTATAGAGAGCGGCAGCTGTAACCGTGCCCCGGCACTGACTGACAGCCCAGCTCAGAATTCTCTACCACCCGGTAGCTATGCCACTGGTGCCCCTATGAACAGTAATGCTTCTTAAGGGCCCACTTGACATTTAATAATGTCCTGAGTCCCCCCATGTACAGTAACAATGGCCTCAGCATTGCTGATGTCCACAGGCGTCATGTGATGACTCTTTTGCTTTTCTCAATTCTCTATTGAGAGAAGCCAAACCTTTCTAGCGGACACATGCACATAGCAAACATGGACGCCTGACCGCCTGATAACGCCAGTGATATTGGGGGCCTCATGCAGCAGGTGCTCCATGTCATGATTACGCAGTTATTCCAAGACTTTTATTTCAACATTTATTCATAACATTTATTCCAAGACTTTATTAACTTTATAAAAATTTGCTTATTAAATTATTAAAGCACCACTCCAGCAGGTGTTTTTTTTTAATAGCTGGAGCTTTAACCCCTTTACCCCAAGGGTGTATTGCACGTTAATGACAAGGCAAATTTTTACAATTCTCACCACTGTCCCTTTATGAGGTTATAAATCTGGAGCGCTTCAACGGATCCTGCTGATTCTGACAATGTTTTCCCGTGACATATTGTACCTCTTGATAGTGGTAAAATTTCTTCGATATAACTTGCGTTTATTTGTGAAAAAAACAGAAATTTGGCAAAAAAAATTTCAAATTTTCAAATTTTCCAACTTTGAATTTTCATGCCCTTAAATAACATAGTAACATAGTTAGTAAGGCCGAAAAAAGACATTTGTCCATCCAGTTCAGCCTATATTCCATCATAATAAATACCCAGATCTACGTCCTTCTACAGAACCTAATAATTGTATGATACAATATTGTTCTGCTCCAGGAAGACATCCAGGCCTCTCTTGAACCCCTCGACTGAGTTCGGCCATCACCACCTCCTCAGGCAAGCAATTCCAGATTCTCACTGCCCTAACAGTAAAGAATCCTCTTCTATGTTGGTGGAAAAACCTTCTCTCCTCCAGACGCAAAGAATGCCCCCTTGTGCCCGTCACCTTCCTTGGTATAAACAGATCCTCAGCGAGATATTTGTATTGTCCCCTTATTATACTTATACATGGTTATTAGATCGCCCCTCAGTCGTCTTTTTTCTAGACTAAATAATCCTAATTTCGCTAATCTATCTGGGTATTGTAGTTCTCCCATCCCCTTTATTAATTTTGTTGCCCTCCTTTGTACTCTCTCTAGTTCCATTATATCCTTCCTGAGCACTGGTGCCCAAAACTGGACACAGTTACTCCATGTGCGGTCTAACTAGGGGATTTGTACAGAGGCAGTATAATGCTCTCATCATGTGTATCCAGGACCTCTTTTAATGCACCCCATGATCCTGTTTGCCTTGGCAGCTGCTGCCTGGCACTGGCTGCTCCAGGTAAGTTTATCATTAACTAGGATCCCCAAGTCCTTCTCCCTGTCAGATTTACCCAGTGGTTTCCCGTTCAAGTGTGTAATGGTGATATTGATTCCCTCTTCCCATGTGTATAACCTTACATTTATCATTGTTAAACCTCATCTGCCACCTTTCAGCCCAAGTTTCCAACTTATCCAGATCCATCTGTAGCAGAATACTATCTTCTCTTGTATTAACTGCTTTACATAGTTTTGTATCATCTGCAAATATCGATATTTTACTGTGTAAACCTTCTACCAGATCATTAATGAATATGTTGAAGAGAACAGGTCCCAATACTGACCCCTGCGGTACCCCACTGGTCACAGTGACCCAGTTAGAGACTATACCATTTATAACCACCCTCTGCTTTCTATCACTAAGCCAGTTACTAACCCATTTACACACATTTTCCCCCAGACCAAGCATTCTCATTTTGTGTACCAACCTCTTGTGCGGCACGGTATCAAACGCTTTGGAAAAATCGAGATATACCACGTCCAATGACTCACCGTGGTCCAGCCTATAGCTTACCTCTTCATAAAAACTGATTAGATTGGTTTGACAGGAGCGATTTCTCATAAACCCATGCTGATATGGAGTTAAACAGTTATTCTCATTGAGATAATCCAGAATAACATCCCTCAGAAACCCTTCAAATATTTTACCAACAATAGAGGTTAGACTTACTGGCCTATAATTTCCAGGTTCACTTTTAGAGCCCTTTTTGAATATTGGCACCACATTTGCTATGCGCCAGTCCTGCGGAACAGACCCTGTCGCTATAGAGTCACTAAAAATAAGAAATAAATGGTTTATCTATTACATTACTTAGTTCTCTTAGTACTCGTGGGTGTATGCCATCCGGACCCGGAGATTTATCTATTTTAATCTTATTTAGCCGGTTTCGCACCTCTTCTTGGGTTAGATTGGTGACCCTTAATATAGGGTTTTCATTGTTTCTTGGATTTCACCTAGCATTTCATTTTCCACCGTGAATACCGTGGAGAAGAAGGTGTTTTAATTATGTTAGTTTTTCCTCGTCATCTACAACCATTCTTTCCTCACTATTTTTTTAAGGGGCCTACATTTTCAGTTTTTATTCTTTCACTATTGATATAGTTGAAGAACAGTTTGGGATTAGTTTTACTCTCCTTAGCAATGTGCTTCTCTGTTTCCTTTTTGGCAGCTTTAATTAGTTTTTTAGATAAAGTATTTTTCTCCCTATAGTTTTTTAGAGCTTCAATGGTGCCATCCTGCTTTACACACACAGATATGTCACACAAAATACTTAATAAGTAATATTTCTCACATGTCTACTTTACATCAGCACTAGGGTTGAGCGACTTTTAGTTTTTTAGGGTCGAGTCGGGTTTTTGCGAAACCCGACTATCTCAAAAGTCGAGTCGAATGGAATCGGCCGATTATCGCGAAAAGTCGGGGATCGACCGAAACACAAAATCCAATGCAAGTCAATGGGGGAGCATATTCGGCAGTGAGTGGAGGCCAGGAAAACATGTACAGTGCCCATTTTAATGGCAAAAACATCCATTCTTGTTACTGAAGCTCGTCAATCTTAATTTACCTTATAATAATAGTAAGGCATTGGAAATTGGGAGTCATTTGGCTAAAGTTGTGGGGGGTAGGGCTGGTTCAAGTAATTTAGTGGGGCCCATGAAATCTGGACCACGTCACGGCAGTGGAGCAGGGAGAGATAAGTATTTCAACTTTGCAAGTGCTGTGATCCTGAGCAAGCAGGGGGGGCCCACTCGTTGGCATTGGCACTGGCACAGGGCCTCTCAAAGTACGGCGGTGTGTTTGCACGGCGGGGGCGCCTCCCCACCGGCAGCGACACTTTTGCGTACTATGAGGGGCCCTGTGCCAGTGACGTCGCCAACGAGTATTCCTCCCCCCACCTGATGAAGGAACCTGCACTTTCATCTGCACCTTCCTCTTTGTCCCAGTGTAAGGTGGTATGGTATGCGGGAAGAGGAACCTGACTTTCAGCAGGGTTTACAATCTTGCTGTGTAGCGTGCACGGCGAATGTTGCGTTATGGGTCAATGTACCAGCAGACTCTTCTATCACTGGCTGGGCAATGGGCAGGATGAGGGAGGAAACACAGATATGGAACCCAAAGAATAAAGTGGGCTAAATGCAGTTCAAAATTGGTAACAGGACTAACCAGGGGGCATTGCTTTGTTCAATGGAGGACGACTGTAATGAGAGGCTGACACAGAGAGTAGGCCCAAATCAGTAAGTAGTCTAAATGCAGTTCAAAATTGGCAACAGTAGTAAACAGGCGGCACAGCTTTGTTCAGTGGAGGAGAACAGCAAGGAGCGGCAGACCACCAATAGTAGGCCCCAACCCAACTAGTAGGCCAAATGCAGTCTAACATTAACAACTACTTTTTTTTTTTTTGTTCAAATAAATTTTTATTAAGAATAACAGTACAATTAACATGTTTCATTTGCATTTTCAATACAGAGTATTTTTCCCCCCCTCTC